>NW_018397261.1:6061236-6165797 GCF_002168275.2 Theobroma umbraticum
TGAATTTTACTCATTTTTAGTTAAAACATATCATATTTTGCTATTTGCATTGAGAAATATGAAATGAAAGCCATCCATTGACAAGAAAAGTCCATTTATAATCACTCATTCATTCGAAAACCTTGTTACTTGCTTTAAGTGGTTGTATAATCTTATAAATGATTTTAAATCAACATTTGTTTCATTTTTGGTTAAAACATACCATAATTGGATGTTTGCATCAGAAAACATGAAGCGAAAGCCATCCATTGATAAGAAAAGTCCATTTATAATCACTCATATCTTTGAAAGACTAGTTACTTACTTTAAGTGGTTATATAACTTTATAAAACAATTTGAGATGCAGTTGTTGGGGATCTATCAAGTCATAGTTAATTTATTCATGTATTAACCTATTTTCTTCATGGTAAAGATTTTGTTGATTAGGCATAGGTAATTTAAATTCAGATAAAGAACTACATTTTTTGTTGAATAGGTCTTCAAAAGCTATCAAAATATAATTTTTTAGATCATTATCCGGAATTGTATATTGCATTGATCCAAATGCGTGTTTTAATCTATGTTCAATATCTTCTAAAAATAATCTCCAATTACTTTCCCAAAGGGTTAATGGATTTGCTACTTGGCAAAACATGACAATGGTTACAAATAATTGTCTTAATTATTGACTCGAAGCCCATTGTGAAGCTTGACTTAATGCATCATGCCATTCTTTATCATTTCCTAGTAATCCAAGCACCTTACATGTTTCTTGGAAGGTTTGATAAGTAATGCCATCAATTGTTTTGATATATTCATAGCTAGTTGCTCTTTTTACTACATTTAATAACATTCATAGATAAATCCAAAACTCAATATATAAATGTGTTTTCATGATATTTAAAGGTTGCATAATCTACATGCAAATCGAATCAAATTATATATTATTATTTTAAAATATATGAGTAAAGGCGAGATAATCATTGATTGTTTTAGAGCATATTAAAAAGTATTCTAGCTCTTTAATTTTAAATTCACATAATTTAACTTAATATGTTATATATATAATTAAATATAACACGTTGAAAACCCGAAATAGATATATTATTACTGGAATAAAATGTTGTTTTGATGTGGCCATCACACCGAAAAAGGAACATACCCCAACACCTCCATCATCCAATGGTCCTCATAATCATTATCACGAAACAGATCGGGTATTCTTTCATCTATAATCAAGCCAAACTATCTACCTCATATTGTATATATAGGAAAGTCCACCAAACGAATCTCTATTTTTCAATAAATTACTTTAAAATCTTAAGATAAGGTGTAAATTTGCAATTTTTTTAATTTTTTAATTGGGAAATTTACATGATAGATAATGTTAATAAATCCAAAATTCTTTGCTACTAAATTTAATGAACAAATCATTCCTCTTCATCAATTTTTCATTATAGCATTATTATTTTCAAATTATTAGTTGGATGGATGCGTTGAAAGAAACGGGACAGCGGTTAGAAGTTAGAATTCAAAGCACAAAGTCACGAGCTCAGGTTCCATTTCATGGTCGACACATTGTTAAAATGGTTACCATCGGAAAAGGACTCACGGCGAACGACGCAAGTGCATGTGTCCCACGCGTGGGCTGCTCTTTTTATCCGAGCAATCTCCCACTTGCGTTTCTCATCAATGCTCGTTGGCTTGTTTCGTTTGTTTGAGCGGGATGATATACGGGGACGATCTTCCTCCCACGCGCAGATGCGGGCACTGACCCACGCGCTCTTGGAGGAGAGAAGATCATGTAGGTTGTGGACCACCATACTTCGCCAGCCTAATCATCTATTTCGATTATTGTATTTATTTAGTTAGATTGATTATTAGTAGCCATAGGAGTTGACCCACGAGTAATAATGGTGCCTGATAGTGAAGCTGATAAATGAATTTAGACAAAAAAAATGATAAAAGAATATTATATTTTATAAAGTTTTAGAACTAAATTAGAATTTAAATTTGTCTATTTAAATTTTTTATAAGAACTTTAATTGTTGAAATGAATTTGTGGGATTCAATGTTCAATTTTTAATATGTCAATCACTCATCTTAAGATATAAAATGTTGATTTTGAATGAATATTGATTGTAATATTACGAGATTACTATGAAATCTTAATATGTTTAAATTACAACAAAAGGTTGAGCAATTTTCGATTAAAAAGTGAATTAATTGAAAAACGATTAAAACAATTTGATTAACTAAATTAATTAAAAAATAAATACAATTAATTCAATTGGTTTGATTTCAATTTTTTTCGATTAATCAAAATAATTAATTTGTATATAAATCATTTATAAGTTATAAAATATATAATCATATAAACATATTATATTGTTACAACATATATGTTTATATAATACTATAAAATTTTTTGGTTGATATGATTATTAATTGATTTAATTTGGTTCAGCGATTAAACCTTGAGATCAATCAATTTGGATAATTTCCATAACACATTCAATTAATCAGTTAAAACTTCATTTTTCATCAATTTAGATAAATTTTCATAAGACATTCACTTAATTCGATTAAAGAAATTCTTAATTGAATTAATTGAATTAACAGTTTCCACATTTTTAGTCAATCATAGAATTTTAACTCATCATAGGTAATTTTTTTAAATACTTTAATTGATCAAAATTCAAGAAATCAGAACTCATAACAACTTAATAAAAAATAAATCAAATACAGTAAATAATTTTAAGATATATACACAATATATATATTGTGAACAATTAAAGGAAACTCATAAATAGAATCTCTTAAAACTTAACTCCTCAAAGATTTTTCTTTTCAAATTTGACAAAGATTTAATTGATTATTAATTTACAAGATAATGTTAATAAATGCATATAAATGATGGTTGAGGTAATATATATAGAAAAATATATTGTAATTAATTTAAAATTCATACATATCAACAATAATAAATGCCAATGATCATAATTGATAGTATGATATCGATCACATCTAAGAATAATTATTTTATAACCTCTTTTTTATCTCGTGAACTATAAAATATGATAAATAATATATACATAACATTGAAAAATAAACTTGATAAATCGATATATATTTGAGATTAAAAAAATCATATTATCTAATATATTGGTACGAGATTATGTCATGTTTTCGCGTTATTTTGTTTAAGCATCGTAACATTAGTAATCTGTCTTGCCATTGGTAACTAATACCATCAATTGTTTATACTCTGGTCCGAAAGCTGATACGAAAACCTTTGCAAGACATTTTCCAAGTATTCATCGTCTTCTCACAATCAGCAACTCCATCGAAAAGAATCAGGGCGGAATCAGGAGGAGACCTCAGGATAAGCTCAGCAAGGGTCGCCCACAGAGAATCAAAACTGCCATTGAAGAAGAAAAGGAGCAGTGAGATATTCCTTTCTAATTATCCCCACGCTCACTTGCAAAAACATACGGTACATTCCAATAGTGTGCCTCTCTGTTTCTTTACAAAGATTTCTCTCTCTCCTCTCTCTCCATAAAACGAAAAAAATAAAAAAAACAAAAAGCTTGTAATACAGTAAAAGATTCTTTCTGTTCACAAAGCACTGATTTTTAGCTCTCTTAAGATTTGAAAATTCGATATTCTTTGCTTTCCTTCAAATCTCTCCAATCTCCACCTCCACCACCACCTTCGCCGCCCACCACCGCCGCGAATTTCCGATTTGTAATGTGTTGCGTATAAATTGGCGTCTGCTTTTGTTTGTGAATAATTGAGTTAGGGTTTTTGATATTGCTGATTTATTTGTAAGAAAAATAAAACATGGAGAAGTACGAGCTGGTGAAAGACATAGGATCTGGGAACTTTGGGGTGGCAAGGCTGATGCGTAACAAAGAAACCAAAGAACTTGTCGCCATGAAGTACATCGATCGCGGCCATAAGGTCCTTTTTTTTTTTGGTTTTTATCTATTTATTTTTTAATATCCATATTTATATATGCATTTACATGTCTCTTTTCTATGTATTACGCATGCAAGTATATGTATGGCTGTTTGGATTTTTTTTAAAAAAAAATTTCCGAGGGAAAATTAATTTTTTAATTCTAACAAATCATTCTGGATTGTTTCTCAAAGGTTGATATTTGCAGCTGAGGGAAATGCTTTATAGTTGTTTATTATTTTATTTTGAAGAAAATTGGATATATCGTTATAAATTTGTTACATTTTAACTTTCGATAGATTGATGAGAATGTGGCAAGAGAGATTATAAACCACAGATCGCTACGTCATCCAAATATAATTCGGTTCAAAGAGGTATAAACTTTTATTCCTGTTTTTTTTTGTTGTGTTTAAATTAATTTACATGATTCACTTAAAAGGAAAACTGCAGGTGGTTTTGACTCCTACACATCTTGCAATTGTGATGGAGTATGCAGCTGGTGGTGAACTCTTCGAGCGAATTTGCAATGCTGGCAGATTCAGCGAAGATGAGGTTTGCTTTGATTTCATTACCTTATTAATGTTACGTTACTTTGTAACTGGCTGCATTTATTAATTTTCTTTTCCCCTCTCAGTTCATATAGTCATATAGAAACTTGTGTGAGATGAAATGCCTTGGATTGAGTTAACCTGAATTATTTTTTAAGGGAGAGATGGGCTGGTAAGTGTTTTTGAAGTTTCTGCTAATGATGTTCTTTCTAATATTTGTTTCCAGGCCAGATATTTTTTCCAGCAGCTGATCTCAGGAGTTAGTTACTGTCACGCTATGGTAACAATGATTTAATAGTTCTTTTATAATGAGAAGTTACAATTGACCTGCTATTTTAAGCTTACCATTCATTACCTCTTTTGATTTTCAGCAAATATGCCATCGAGATTTGAAGCTGGAGAATACCCTGTTGGATGGGAGCCCTGCTCCTCGTCTGAAAATCTGTGATTTTGGTTATTCAAAGGTATAACTGAAAATAGGGTTGTTACTGTAAGCATAATCAAATGCATGTGGAAATTGTTGTTGTTTAAGATGCTTCCTTCCATCCCCCCTTTTGTAGTCATCTCTGCTGCATTCAAGACCCAAGTCAACTGTTGGAACTCCAGCATATATTGCGCCAGAAGTTCTTTCTCGGAGAGAATATGATGGCAAGGTAATTTAATCTTTCATATACTTTGTTCAAATATTGTTGATAGTTGCTCCTTTATTAGACTAGGATATTTTAATTATGGTTATGTGCTTATGTTAATTGATCGTGTGTTAGAGAAGTTGATGGCGTTACATGCTGTGCAAAGATCAGCTGATGTTACTTGGCCATGTATTTGAGTTGTGGATGGTATTTATATGCTTTGTATAAGATCAATCCTTAGCATATTTAGCAATTTGTTGGAAATCTGCAAATAGTGCATTATTGCAGCTAGTGCCTCTTTGTGAGGAAGTTTTCATTTTAATGACGATGAAACAACATTTGTGATATTTATCAAAGAGAAACCGTGGTCTGAGGTTTAGCAAGTCTTTCCAAAACAAGGATAGAACGTTTTTCCTTTTGCAGTTTAAGATTAATTTAGGATTTTATTTCCTTTTCAGATGGCAGATGTATGGTCATGTGGCGTGACTCTTTACGTTATGTTGGTGGGTGCATACCCATTCGAGGATCAAGAAGATCCAAAGAATTTTAGGAAAACTATTAGTGTAAGTTACATTTTTCTGCACATCCCTTTGGTTGACTATCCTTAATCATTGCATTTATTTATGATTTCTTATGTTTTTGACCTGCTGCAGAGAATAATGTCTGTTCAATACAAAATCCCAGACTATGTTCACGTATCTCAAGATTGCAGACACCTCCTTTCTCGCATATTTGTTGCTGGCCCCTCCAGAGTATGTTCTGCTGTTACATAACTTGTTCAAGAATTACCATAAACCGATATTAAAGTTAAAACGCATTTAAATTCATGCGGACAGATGCTTGTTCTCCCATAATTTCCGTTTCTTAATTGGTTGCTTTTTGGCATGGTTGGAGCCTTGACATATATCCTTTTTTCCCATCATTTTCATGTTGTGCTAAAGCATAGGCTTATATAAACTCTCTGCTACTTGTGTGTTGAAAAATAAATTTTGTAGGCTTTTGATTAGACAAGAGGTTTTTGATTTTCCTGCTCTTCCATTCCCTCTTTCTCCTTTTGGGCCTCACTGTTTTAACTCATGTTTTTACAGAGGATCTCCATCAAAGATGTCAAGAGCCATCCATGGATTTTGAAGAACTTGCCCAGGGAACTGACTGAAGCAGCTCAAACTGCATACTACAGGAAAGAAAACCCAACTTTCTCTCTTCAAAGTGTTGAAGAAATCATGAAAATAGTTGAAGAGGCTAAAGCTGCTCCTCCAGTATCGCGGTCTATTGGAGGCTTTGGCTGGGGTGGGGAAGAAGATGGGGATGCAAAGGCAGAAGATGTAGAGGAAGAAGAAGAGGAGGAAGAAGATGAATACGAGAAGAGAGTAAAGGAGGCACATGCCAGTGGAGAAGTTAATGTCAGTTAAAAAGAAGTGTATGCTTTCCAAAATGGAGTTTTGCTTTCAGTCCTCGTGTTTATATGAAGTCAGTTTGTAGCTAGGACCTGGTGTTGAATAAACATTCTGTAAATTAGTGGTGTCTTGGGCAAGAAGTTTGTGCAGTCTTTGGTATGATTGTTTACGGTGTCTTGCTACTGATCTTGGAACTACTAGGATTTGAAGCCTACTCAGTTTGGTCAATTCCCAGTATAGGGTTCAGCTTCAAAAATTATGGGTTGTTTATGGTCTATAGACCACAATTGAAGATTTGCGAGTCTTGTAAGTTGATTTCTTTCCATCGTAAAATGGCATGCCTGGCGGTTTGACTCGTTATAAATCTAAAATATATCCAATATAATGCAAGTAACATTTATATCGTTGCTTTCGTCTGTCTCTGCTTGACTCTTTACTTCGGGTATGTATTCCTGTTGAACTCAAATTATAGACTGCATTGATGTAGATATGGATATGAAATGCACATAGATTTGACATATTCATGCTTGATTTTGAAGTAAAGGAGCGATGAGAGCAATGTCGGTGGTTCTCTATATGAACTTGTTGTACGGATATACCTTTTTTCTGCAAGTGGTGGATCTTCCTTTTACTTTCTACTGTCTTTTCTGTTTCGCATTAAATATTTCCATTAGAAAACTGAACGTTAAAGGGGTGCATCTTATGCTTTGCAATTTGCATCATCCTCGCTAGCCAACGAAAGGAAACACCTTGTAAAGTCATCTTGCATATACATAAATTAGAGATGATTCCTTTTCTTTTTTCGTTTTTTACATTCACAAAAAAAAAAAAGGTTAACTTTTGAGGTCGCTACAAGGTCCCCTGATTCTTTACTTGCCACGAACTAGGCTTCAGATCAGGTTTATCATTGCCTCAACGTGGTTGATGGGTTTGAAATCTCATTTCGTAAGTTTATAGTAAACAATGACGTTTCATTGTTTGAAGAAAACATTGGCCTAAGTGAACATGACATCTCAGGCTAAACTCTGGAAGTCCACGTCCTTATGTCACAAAGAGTGTTTCTATCCCACATTAGACAGAAATGAGAGATCTTGAATTCTTTATAAAACGGATGTACTGTACACCTCTATAAACGCATTTATGAAAAAGAGAATAATGATCCTGTGATAAATGGTATCAAAGTGGATCGAATTTCGTTTGACTCACGTTAAGCGCCTCAACGGATCGGGATAGGTAAGGTGGCCGACGGCAACGAATGCGTTGTCGAAATCAGGTGGGAGAGAGTATCATAAAAAGTGCCTTTATCCCACATGAATCAAGTGGGAGAGAGTGTCATAAAAAGTGCCTCTATCCCACATTAGACATAAACAAGAGATCTTGAGCTTTTTATAAAGTGGGTAATGACCTATGATACTAATCCCTTCAAAAAATTAATTGCAGATGACTGGAAATGACACTGGACAGAAACTGGTAAAAGTAGTGACAACAAACAATAAATACAAAAACATAATTAGATATAGGCAGAAGTAAAATGTAGGAACTTGTCCAAATTATAGCTTCCTTTCCCCTGCAGTACGAGCTCACTTAGTTACATTCTTTTACGTTGATTATAAAAAGTTAAAGCGATGCAAAGGCAATCGACTTTTAGTCTTGTATAACTCATCTAGGGTAAGTTATAGAATCAGATAATAAGTTTTTGAGTGTATCCATCAATGTTGGACTCTGATAGCATTGCATGCAACTTCCTAGTCTCAGTAAGAACACATTCCCCATCAAAAAGAGCTGACACAACAGCAACGCCTTTCAGATTTGGTACACCAATTTCCATCACAGTTCGTGCATTTGATACACCAATCCCACCTATAGCCACCACAGGTAACGTAGATGCCATGCAGACAGTTTTCAGCCCATCCAAACCAACAGTAATATTGTTTTCCTTGGTGTTGGTTGGATATACACCACCACACCCAATGTAATCAGCACCATCAACCCATGCTTGTCGGGTTTGCTCTGGTGTCTTGCAAGAGACGCCGACAATCTTTTCTGGACCAAGAAGAGTGCGCGCAACACGAGCAGGCATGTCAGACTGGCCAACATGCACTCCATCAGCATCACAAGCAAGGGCAATATCAATACGGTCATTAATCAGCAAAGGGACCCCATGTGAACGGCATATTTTAAGACATGCTTTGGCAGATTCCAGAAAGTCCTGTGTTTCAGCATCCTTCTCTCTAAAAATCAAGTGAAGATAATTTCATCACAAATAAATATTCGCAAACAGTTTTGTAGATTCAGTTGCTATAATGTTCAGGTCAAGCTAAAAGATAATTCAGACTTAGTATAGGTCATGATAACTGAGAAAAGCATACAACAGAAATCTACCTTAATTGAACAATGGTAGCACCTCCTTCTATGGCAGCTTTAACAGCATCTGTAATAGATCGGCCCCACTTTTTGTTCATCTCTGAATCAGTGACAGCATACAGAAGCAAGTCACTTGAATTAAATGCCTGCAGCCTATGACAGTCTTGAGAATGCCTCTTAAGCCTCAATAGATGATCAAAGGGACCTTGAGGCCCATTTCCAATAAATATGTCTTTGCTGTAATCTAAGGCAGTTTCAACAAAGCGTTTTGCTACCTGCTAAAAGTCAGGTGAATAAGAATGAGAGAGAGAGAGAGAGAGAGAGAGAGAGAGAGAGAGAGAGAGAGAGAGACCTAGAAAACAATGAAGTCATATCCCCACAAACAAGGGAAGATGAGACATGGCACAGATATAATTACCTTAACAGCTGAGACCATTGGATAGCCTTTCGCTAACTCTGCTGCTATACATGATGCCAAACTGCAACCAGTACCATGAGTGTTTTGAGTTTTTACACGGGGTGAACGCAGCTCATAGAAGTTATCACCTATAAAAGCAAATTTAGAAGTTTTAGTTAGCTATCAAAAACCTTCAGGTACATCAAAGCAAGGGTAATGGAAAGCATTAGCTTGAGAAAAATACATTTAATCTTACCATTAAAGAAAATATCAACAGCATCTGATGAATCAGGGAGGTCACCACCTTTGACAAGCACATTCCTGAGAAGCAAAATTATCAGAAGACAAAGTATCCGCTTACCTGTCAGCTTAGGAATAAAATTATAAAAGTTTAACCTGAGCAACATGAAGTTTGTAAGTGCAATTGCAAAATCTGCATTAAATTAATAAGAAATAAAAAATTGACAATTACTCTTCTTATGAAATCAGAAGGTCCATCCCTTGATGTTCAAAGATTATGCCTCAGCTAAGAGAGAGTGAAATACCTATCCTAAGTCTTTCTACTCTAAGAAACTAAAAATACAGTTATATTAGGTATTTGTACATTGTCATCCAACAAAATCTGTTGGGCAGAAACAACACTGACTCCAATGACAATAAAAGCCATTGGATGAGTTTCAGAAAGTTTACTGATGGCTGCAAATGGATATAGAATATATAATTACAGATCAGAAAAGAGAAATATAAACTAAAGAAATCTTTTATACTAACTTTGGGCCCATATCATACAACAATCGAGCAGCACAGCGTAGGTCATCCACTGTTTCCAATTGTACACCATCAAGTAAAGCGGATGCCTCTTTTAAATTTGGGGTTATTATGTCAGCCATTGGAAAGAGCACCTCCCTGAAAGCATGAAATAGAAAATAAAAACTACTGAGAACAAACAACAGTTCACATTGGCAACCTCAAATGAAATGAAGTTGTGGGATAGCTGGAGAATGAATTTACATAGTGATGATGCTCATGTGCAAAACCTTGAGGGTCAGCCATATATATCACTGAATATTCATAGAAAAAAGCCATAACATACCGAAACACGGAAAGAATGGAAGGACCTGCCAGCACATCCCCACTTGTAGATACCATGACAGGATCAACCACCAAAGCTGCCTTCAATTACCAGAAAAAGCCAACTAAAAATCCATTAAAATTGTAATTTGAAAATCACACTTTCAACTTTTAATTCGGGTGCATACCTTGAACAGGAAACTCCCTCAGAGTCTTACAAAGAATGTTGATGATGCCGACAGAAGGAAGCATGCCTGTTTTCACCTAATAACATTTTGATGATAAGCTAAAATTTAATTCTTTTGCAGTTATACCTAAAAGATCAAATTTTGAAAATAGCATAAGCCCAACTATGAGTTAATCATGTCTACGTACTTAAAGAGGGTTTAGAAAAAGTAGAACAACCCATAAAATGGATTCAGAGCTCATGACATCACTAACTCTTACCACATCAACTTGCATATCTGAGAGCACAGATTTTAACTGCTCTGCAACAAAATCCTCTGGTACATTACTCACACCCTGACAATCATTAGAGAATCGTCAACCAGAGCTAACTGCGACTCTCAACATTATTTCATGTAAAACAAACTTGAGCATTTCCTTCTACAAAAATAATGATTCTTTATCTACATAATCATTTTATCTTTTTTTTTTTTTCAGGTTTTAAATGATAAAGTCTCCGATGCAATGAAGCTAAAATCTTAAGAATTCATCTAGTAAAGAACAACCCAAAAATCAAATATCCAATTTGTTTCCTAGTACTGAAAAGAAATGCCAAGGAGAAGAACAAGAACCTGAACTCCAACAGTGTTCTGTGCAGTGACAGAAGTTATAACAGTAGAGCAGTAAACTCGACGTGCAGCACAAGCTTTAAGATCAGCTTGAATTCCAGCCCCAGCTCCTGAATCAGACCCAGCAACACTCAACACGTGTGGGATTTTTATCTTTAAATCATCACCCAATGTTGAAGCATCCTTTTCTTGCATTGCAACGAAACCTTGCAGATGCGTAGAATTCTTGGTTCTTAGAACAAAGGATGGTGAATTTGAAACTCTTAAGTTGTTATTAGTATACCCTTTTGCAGAAGCTTGAGGAGGAATCAAGAGCAAGTAATGCTGAGAGAAAAGACAAAACGGAATTTCAGCATCCTATTCTACAATGCTTATCTTCAACTGATGCAAATAGTAAAATCAATCCAGCCAATATAATTTCTACCAACTTTATTAGGAATATTTAAATCATTATTCTATGGAGTCTAGTGGCTTGAAACGAGAAGGAAAAAAAAAATGGTTACTTTACCTTGGTGGCGAACAAGGAAGAAGCAGAGAGAAATGTGGAGGAGGCCATTTAAAGAACGGCAAGCGATTTCGTTGATTGAAATATCAAAAATTTCTTCACGATTTATTTCCCATTTAATGGGCCGGTCCAATATCTTTAGAACCAAAGTTTCAGGCCTAAATCTAGATGTTAACATTGCTTCCTCATTTCTGCTGTGAAGCCCAACAAGTTTTTGGGAACGTCCAAACACAAGAAAAATTGTTGAAAAGGAGTCCAGTAATAACAGGACTAACAAGTGACTGTAAATTTAATTTAAGCACAATATTTTTAAAAAATTAAATTAGTTAACAAATTTAAAATAATTTTTTATTATAATTAACTATTAACTAATTATTATTTATAGTATATATTATTGTTATGACATAATAAATGTGACATATATATATATATATGATCATGTGATAATTTTATATTTTATAATCAATATTATATTAATATCAAATGAATTTAAAATAATAAATATAATAATTAATTATATTTAATCAAACATTAATTATAAAAATTTATTTAATATAAAATAAAAAATTAATTAAATATACCTAAAAAATAAGACTTTATTTAATTTTTCAAATAATCAAAAGTAATTTGAAACTTTGTTCCTTTAATTTATTTATTTTCTTTTTTCTAACCGAATTATTCACGATAATTCTTAATTCTTTATGAGTGTACACAAATTTGATAAATGACTTCAATTTAATAAATCAATAGCTAATTTGGTGTAACAATTATTTCATTAATAAAATTATAATTATATTTCGAATATTTTAATAATAACAAAATGGGGTTCCCAAATGAAGGTAACCCACGAAGTTTTGTTCATTGTATTTAAGCTTTGCCAAATATTCATATTTTCTTTTTTTTATACTAATTTTCTCGTGCATTTTAAAGGTGTAACGTTAGTGGCTTCGCATTTTCCTTTTCCTGTTTTCCAAATTATTTAAAAAATAATATGTACCAAATGTATAGTTCGGAACTTTGTACAATTAACTTTCAAGATATTCAACGGTCTTTTGGTTAATTTTTCCCGGGTCAAAACGGGTCCGGTTATAAAAACACGGGTACTAATTTCATTTTGGCGAGCGGGGCCAATTATCCCGCCATTACAGACCGAGCTGCATTTTAAAAGCGCTTTGTCTTACTTTCCTTGCAAACATATTCTTTGCTGTCCAGGTTTCTCTCTCCGATTAAACCCTAAGGAATCCGATATCAGATCAGACAAAAAAGGTTAGTTCATTCTTCGGTTCAATTCTATCTCAATCGATTCAAATATAGGGTTTCATTCCTTTCTTCAGTCTCACTTGCACACGTATTATCTGTAAGTAACTAAGTATATTTTCATGTCATTTTAGGCGGTGTAGCTTTTTAAGAGGGGCGTTGTTTGGATTTTACCTGGTGGTTGAAATGAGACGAAACTTTTTTACTCATCGTTATTGTTGTTTTTTTTTTTTTTTAAATTTGATTATTATTTTTTGAAGAAATATCAAATTTGGCACCGTTTACAATTTCTGGATATTTTGGTTTAAATATATTTGTTCTTGAAACATAGCGTTCTCTTTTTCCTAGAATTATTGCATATTTGTTTCTAATGCGTGAAAGCTTTGATGTTTAGGGCGGGGGAGAGGGGAGGGAATGCTTGTTCAATCAAACTTTTTTTTTAAAAAAAAAAAATTGTTTAGGCTTTGATAAAAGGAACATGAGAAAGCCCTGGAAGTTGTATTACTATTTGGATTAGATTTATATGGCATTTCATTGTCAAATTCTGACGTATGGCCCTTTTTGTTCTCAAGTTGGCTTGAACAATTTATTCCAGGTTGTTGCATGGTGAAGTTTTAGAGCAATGGAAATTTTGTCAGCAATTCAGGATTTATGTTAGTCAATGTCCAAGGAAAACTATATGAGGTAAGAGTATGACTTTCTTTTTTCTATTTATTGGGCCATCCATTATTTTTGCCGTTCTTGGTTGGCTAATTATTTATAGTTGTTTATATGCAGTCGAAGCAATTCAGGTGAAGGTTACAAAGATGAATGACAAACGTCCTAAAATCAATTGGTTGTCGCATGTTGATGCACATGACAATTTTTCATGCCAAAAGAAGTTTTTAAGTTCAAATTTTCTTTACTCCTTAGAAACACAAAAACCTTGTACAGAAGAAGCAATTCGTGCAAGGTATGTTACTGTTATATACTTTGATGTTTTTCTTTGAGTAGCACTTACCTACTCTTTCTCCCTTAACTGTTTCCTTAGAATATGAATTTTGCTTTATCGGTTTAGAATTAGTTGGATAAAGAAAAAATGGCTGTATGGTTAGTACAGTGAGAATTGTCTCTGTAAAGATACACTAAGAAGGAATAATTGTAAAGCTTGATATTTATCTGATGGACAACAGGCTTTCTGGTGATTGCAGTTTTATGTCTGGTAAAAATAATGTCATGATGTTATTTTAATCAAACAATTGATGTTTTTCTGTGATTCGTTCGTAAGATTTATTGATTGCATTATGTTACATAATTTCAAGAATCAAAGGAGCACATTTCTTAGTTAATGTTTTTCTCTGATTTCTTCATAAGATTTATTGATTGCATTATATTACATAATTCAAAGAATCCAAGGAACACTTTTCTTAGTCTCAATCCCTTGACCAATTTATTGATTTTTCTTTGAACCTTTCCCATGTCCTTAAGGTTAAGTGTCTGCAAGATTCAGAATTCTCAAAAAGTTCAGCATACTCAGGTGGAAAAGGTAAATCCAATTGACAGATGGACAAGTACTTTCACTAAGTTGGCTTTCAGTGCATACATTCGCATTTTAAGTTGCTTTTCTTACTCTGTTTACTTTACTTTATGTGGAGATAACTTTCCCTGTCTTTTCTTTTTTTTTTTCTTCTTTTGATAACATTGTCTGTATATGTAATGTTGTTAATCTTCTTAATTCCAAATTTCCTTCATACACAAAGATTTTCTTAGATATCCACTGCATGGATGCTTATTTATTGTTATTTTCTGATGTATTGAACCTTTTTGTTGAAATATTGTCCAGGCTTGGCAGATTCTTTCTAGTCTTCCAACATCTTGCAGGACCTACTTAAGACCCGGAACAACTGCTCCAGTTAAGAATTCAAACAATGAGATTTCACATAATTGGAGAGGAAGATCTACCCTAACAAACTCATCAGACATGAAGTGGTCTAAACAAATGCATGTCAGTCAAAACATCAATGAAACCGATAGCAAGATCAATGAAGTGGGAAGGTGCATAGCCAGTTCTTTTCCATCAAGTAATGCCAATGCTCTGGAAGATGGAAATCATCCACAAAGGCACAGTGAGATTAAAGCATCCGTGTCCAACCGTAGTAATTTGAAAGTTTTAGGTGGGTCATTATGGAATCGTACTGTTCATGCTGGTCAACTGGAGCAGTCTGCAGAGGTTTTGGCTGATGAAATTGATGATGATGACTTACTCAAGGTAATGCTTCACCTTTTTTGCCACTGTGGTATTCAATTGAAAGTTGGTTATGTTGACATAAATTGATCTAGTTCTATCTAACTTTCTCCCTAGTCTCTCCAAGTCCATTTTAACTTGAATTTGCTGCCATTTGAGTCAAGCATGTTAAATCTTGGGCTAACTTGATGCAGTCGATTGGGCATAATTTTGATTGTATAAATGCCTTCTATTGATTGCTTTAAGAAGTGTAAATTTCTCCTTTCTAATGCTATTCTGAAGTTATAAGTTATGCTGATTTTTTTGCATTTATTTGTCCTGTTTTTGAACTATTAATAAGGTCCCAGTATATTATCCATTGTAAGTCACACTTTCTGATCATTTATATGATAGTTAATTCCAGTCCTATCTATCTTTTATTGATATTGGGTTTCAGGATATTGATGTGGACCAGATTGTCTCAGAACACTATCAATCAACTTGCACGCCTCAAACTTCAGTTTCTAAGTTCCCACTCATTGCCCAAATGGATAAAAATGCTTTTGCAGGAGAAGAAGAAGCTTGCTTGCCTCCTGAATTATGCTCAAACTGCAGTCATGGGTGTAAGGTATACATCTCATCTGCATCTTTTTCTACTCTGATGTCATCTGAATTTTCTCCAAGTTTGATATTCCTGATTCTGGAAATTGATGCAGCTAGGACTCTGCCCAGAAGCTGCTAGTCATGTGCAGGAGATGAAGGACAAATTAATTGCTGTGTCAAATGAATTGCTTGACAATGCTTCCAACCTGAGTCCAGAGCAGATAGAGAAGCTTCGTGAGGATAGGTTTATCCTTCTTCCCCCTACAATGTTTGTTATTTGTTTTCCCCCCTTCATGACAAGGGGTTTTGCAATCAGGAGTATTTTGAGGCAATCATTGAAAATTATAATTCACGGAAAAGAAGAGATAATTAAAGCAGTTAAATTTAGGAAGTATGGGATAAAGTGCGATAGATGGCACTGGACATTATGCTCTTCATTATTTCATTATTTGCATATCATAACACATTAAGATCCTTTTTCAAAGAGATAAGAACCAACCACTGCTATATTTGTGCTCTGGTTAATGTATTTATGTTGATGGTCAGGTTGCAGCTGAATAAGCAAATTCAGCAGCTTGAGAGATATATCTGTGATATGGAAAGGCAAAAGTCACATTTCTCAGCATCAACAGCAACTCGCACCTTTCTATATGGAACACCACAAACAGCATCATTCAGCATTGACCCAATTCGATTTGATGCCCAGGTTCATTTATGTAATGAACCAAATGGGTATGAAAAGTGGAATTCATCATCAGTTTCTTTCTCCCCTGTAAATAGTTTTGGTGTTTCATCAGGTCCTATGGAAAGAGAACCATACGTTCCAAAGATTATTGAAATAAATTATATTGAGGGTTCAAATGACCAAAAGTGGAGTAGTAGGGATTTCCCGTGGACTAAAAAGCTGGAGGTGCTTATCCTAATTGTTCAAAAGTTTCCATACGCATGACCTTTTTCTAATGTTTATTTACTTCTTTCTTTTCAGGCCAATAATAAGAAGGTGTTTGGGAACCACTCGTTTCGCCCCAACCAAAGAGAGGTTATTAATGCTACAATGAGTGGGTGTGATGTTTTTGTTCTTATGCCTACAGGAGGGGGAAAGAGCCTGACATATCAGGTAAAGAGGTTTTCTGAAGGCCTGCTTATCCTTCGGTGCTTCTTTTTTATTTAGGCAACTACTAGTTTGCTCTCCTCTCTCAGGCACTGTTGCTGTTACAATCTGATGCCATTTTAGATTTGTGAAAATGCTGTCTGCTGGTTTTTTTTTTTTTTGAGTTTTCAAACCTTTAGTGTCATGCAGTAACTTCTGGAGAAGCCATACAATGATATGGACTTTACTTTTACTTTGTTCTTCATATGCATTGATTCTGGTTTAGCGTATTAGTAGCAACTGACGAAAGTTTTCTAGGTTTGTCTTTGGTTGATGCAAGTGTGATGCCTCATAAAGCATGACTTTAAGCATGTTGTTTCTTTTTCTATTTCAGCTGCCTGCTCTTATCTGTCCGGGGATAACATTAGTGATTTCGCCCCTTGTGTCACTCATCCAAGATCAAATAATGCATTTATTGCAGGTAATGTGTTCTATATCAGTGTTCTTATAATTTACCCTTTATCCAGATAGCTGATCGGCAGCTTAATGATGAAATGTACTTTCTTTATCCTTTTTGGTGCATGATAGGCAAATATACCTGCTGCTTACTTGAGTGCCAATATGGAATGGACTGAACAACAGGAGATCCTTAGAGAGCTTACTTCTGATTATTGCAAATACAAGTTGTTATATGTTACACCAGAGAAAGTAGCTAAGTAAGTGTCCTCTTTATCCATCATATTGTTGCAAATAGTGTTTGCAGATATCTGCAGCAATTACTTTGACTGCATCACTTACGAGGTTTGAAATAAGAGAGTTGGCACAAGAAATTAAGAAGTGTCTTATTAATTTCAGATAGAGAGCATATTGGGTCATGCATTATTCTAGATGACAAGGGCAGCTTCAGAACTAGCCTTTTTGTTTCAGATGCTGTCTTCTTTGTTAAGGCAAACCTAATTAGGAAGGTACCAAGGAGACTGATCTTACATGTCCTTTAAATAAAAGCTTAAGTCAGTTCACAATAGGCTCTTAGCTTAAAAATTTAGGAAGGTTGCAACTTATCCGATTTTCTCTGCAGCTAGTTGAGTATTGCATTTCAAATGCTTGTTATGCTGTTTAACATTGTAGTCAGAAGTAACTGAAAGCCACTTTTTGGGTGAGATTCCAAAATTTTCTTTTCTGAATTACTTGAAGAAACAGTTGGATTGGTCAAAAAAAAAAACATGGAAAGAAAGAAACGGTTGGTTCACTGAAAACTTTCTAGAATAGAAAATGATTTACATCCTGTGGTTATATGTCTTTAGTGCATTTTTATCCTTTTTGCAAACATAGACTGTCTTTTAACCATAAATGTGCTAACTTTTACTACATTAAAGGTGCCAAATTTAGTATAGGCTGATAATTTAAAACCGAAGTATTTCAGAAAATCGAACATGAAAGTTATTAAAAAGGCAATTGTTTTAAGATAACTTCCATAGTTCAAATACTGAAACTTAACCTTTTTAATGGTTTTTTTGGTTCTCATTTTAAACCTAGGTGGTTATCCCTTTTCTGCCATTTCCTCTTTCCTTATAGAGAGCCAATTGTTCCTCAACCATAAAATTCCCTCTCTCTCTCTCTCTCTCTCTTTCTGGTGTTATAAGTTTCTCCCCTTTACAAGCCTTCTTCCAGGGCTTTTTAACGTCCATCTGATGGAAAATTTAATCTACAATGATAATATATATCTATAAGTGTATTAATACATAAAGGAATACTCAGCTGCATCCACTAGCTTTGATGTAGCCTTAATTGCTTATATAACCTCTATTTTGGTTGCAGGAGTGATGTCCTGTTGCGGCACTTGGACAGTCTAAATGCACGTGACTTGATTGCAAGGATTGTTATTGATGAAGCTCATTGTGTGAGTCAGTGGGGGCATGACTTTAGACCGGATTATCAGGTTGTAAGCTTTGGAATTTTTCATACTGTTGCCCATGATCGTATAACTTCTGTTTGACATTAAGCTGTTTCATAAACTGTCCAGGGCCTTGGTATCTTGAAACAGAAGTTTCCAATGACTCCAGTTTTAGCTTTAACAGCAACTGCAACAGCTAGTGTAAAAGAAGATGTTGTGCAAGCTCTTGGTCTCAATAACTGCATTATATTCAGACAAAGTTTTAATCGCTCAAATCTATGGTAAGTGTTGAATATGGAGCTGTTACTAAATGTTAAGATCAAATCATTGCTGATTTTAAGATCACAGGTATTCAGTTATCGCCAAAACCAAGAAGTGTGTGGATGACATTGACAAGTTCATTAAAGAAAATCATTTTGATGAATGTGGAATTATTTATTGTCTTTCAAGAATGGACTGTGAAAAAGTTGCTGAGAAGTTGCAGGTTTGTCTTTCTGGTATTTCACTTTTTTCTTGTTGGAGGCAGACTATTTTTGCTCTTTAAAATGCACTATTATAATTTTTTTTTTGTTGCAAATGAGAGCACTAAGGCTTGAACATAGGACCTGTACCCAAATCCCATCCCATCCTTTGGACTTGAGCTAAACCCTAGTGATGTGCTATGAAAAATTATTTAACAAGCATTTAATTCTATATGTACAGGTAAACAATTAATGACTTAACATGTTTCTGTTGATCTTCTTGAAAACTTATTTATTGCTTTTCTAGATAATTAATTGTAAAGGTGATCATGAAACTTTTTCATGGTAAAAGAATATAATGAAATGGAAGAGCATTGTAAATGATTTCTGTTTTCAGGTTGAGGAAACTAGTTCAAACACAGAATAAGTATTGAAGTTGTATTTATGCTTTTAAGCTGTAACTCTTGCATTCTCTTGCGTTAAGAGTTTTATTTATACACATTCATGTGTTGAAGAAAATATTTTTGCAAATTTAACAGCTCGATGTTTTGCCTATCCTAATGCGAAGGTCTCTGCAAGAACAGTTTGCTATTTTAACTTTGATGTGCATGTTTAAGTGGACTGGTAGAATGATCTAGCTGTCTAAGACCTAAAAATTCACAATCTGAGTGAAGCTGATAAGATAAGGAATAAAAATTTATAATAAAATCAATAATCCATTCTGTCTAAATCATGTGTGCCTATTATGATGCATTGACTGTTCAGGAATGTGGACATAAGGCAGCATTTTACCATGGCAATATGGATCCTGCACAACGTGCCGCTATTCAGAAGCAGTGGAGCAAAGATGAAATCAACATAATTTGTGCCACAGTGGCATTTGGAATGGGTATCATTCATTTTTGGTGGTTGCTTCCTTGATCAAGGGAAAACAACTAACAACACATTTATTTCAGGTATCAACAAACCGGATGTTCGCTTTGTCATTCACCATTCTCTTCCAAAATCCATTGAAGGTTACCATCAGGTAATCATTACAATTAACATGATGTGATGCAGTCTGAATATACATTTTTTCCGCCAAGTTACATTCTCCATAATTAATGTGCTTTTTCCATGTTATAGGAGTGTGGTCGTGCTGGTCGAGATGGTCAGCGCTCATCTTGCCTATTGTACTACAGTTACAGTGACTATGTAAGTTGCTCCAGTTTTTGTCATGCATCTTTGTGATTTTTATGAACTTGGTATAGAAAACAGGGTTTATTCACCTACTGTTAATTCTGAACAAACTTATACTGACTAGTGATATCTCTTATGTATCTATGTATCGTTGCATATTAAGGCTTGGATGAGTCAAATAAACTAGGAATAATATTTCTTTTTTGCCTATTTCCTATCACATATTATTCTTTTGAAGATACGAGTCAAGCATATGATTAGTCAAGGTGCTGCAGAGCAAAGCCCCTTTGTGTCTGGTTATAGTCGCTTCAATAATTCAGGGAGGGTTTTGGAAACAAATACTGAAAATCTCCTGCGCATGGTATTTATATAAACTCATTTACTTTTGCTCTTGCTATTTTTATTATTATCTTTCAATATATATTAACTTATGAATTAAATGTTTCAGGTCAGTTATTGTGAAAATGATGTTGATTGCCGACGTCTTTTACAGCTTCTGCATTTTGGAGAAAAATTTGATTCTGGAAACTGCAAAAAAACATGTGATAATTGTTGCAGGGTTAAAAATTTTGTTGATAAGGATGTCACTAATATAGCAAAGCAACTGGTTAGAAAGCATTTTATATATCTTTCTGTTCCTTCTTTTTCCCTTCTCTTTGTTTGGGGTATGAAATTCTACTTTGCTTTTATCACTCCTTATGTTGCCTTTTCAAACAATTTTGTAACATCTTTTGGTAGGTTGAACTAGTGAAATTAACGGGCCAGCAGTTTTCATCATCTCATATTTTAGAAGTCTATAGAGGTTCCTTAAGCCAATTTGTAAGTCCTACACTTTTTGTTTGCTTGTTCAATATTTTATCTTCTCTGATTGCAATTTTTAGGGGCAATGCTAAAACCAGGTCAAGAAACAGAGACATGAGACTTTGAGCCTGCATGGTGCGGGAAAACATCTAGCCAAGGGTGAAGCTTCCCGCATATTACGTCATCTTGTTATTGAGGAGTTTCTTGTGGAAGACGTAAAGAAGAGTGATATTTATGGATCTGTGTCATCAGTGCTGAAGGTATCCCTGAATATCTACCTCTCTCAATGCTCAATTTGGTAGATTTGTTATTTAAAAAAGAGCCAAAATATTTCTCCATTCTGTGTTTAATTAGTCACAGATACTCAATTACTAGGTTGATTTGCTTCCAGGTGAATGAATCTAAGGCTCAAAATCTCTGCGTTGGCGAGCAGACTATAATATTAAGGTTCTGTTTTTTTTTTTTTTTGGTTGCTGTTGTTTCTTGCTTTAAGTTCTGATAACTTGTAGTTACTGGATTCTTTTTTCTTATAATTGTAATGATGCGCAAAAATATTTAATTCTATTTATGATTAATACCTCTAGACCTTATCTATCAGCAAAATTTTTTACATATCTACTTTTCACTAGTGCTCATTCCATTTTCTGTTCTTCTAATTATTACAGAAATCAGATTTAAGGTTTTTTTTTGGGTTTCAAATTTAGCACTTCCTGCTGTTAAAATATTCAAATCTTCCTTCTTTTTTTTTTATAAATACACATGCCGTATTCCCATTTCCCACAATACACAGAAATCCCTTGACTTGATTCTTTTCTTATCGACATATTTTACAGTTTATAATAGTGGCAACAATTTATGCAATCATATGTTTGTGGAATGCTTGTAGTTAGAAAGTTAAGATTCGTGGGCGTGCACAAAGTAATTTCACCTGAATCTTATCATCAGGCTTGTGGACATTTAGTTTTGTTTCTCGAGTTGCACAGAATATCGCGATGCTCTTCCTGACATCTGGTTTTACTATGTAGATTCCCAAGCACTGTAAAAGCAACTAAACTGAGCAAATCTGAAGTGACTCCAGCAAAAGGCTCATTGACATCTGGGAAGCTAAGTCCTCCAAGAGTTGATACTCCAGCCCAATCGCAATCCAAAGTTGACTTGGTATATTTCTGTGTTTCTCTGCATCTTGATATCTTCTCTTTGTTATCTGCCAGACATGATTCTGGGGTTATAAACTAAATTGTTTACGTTTACAACAGAATCTCTCAGCAAAACTGTATTCTGCTTTGCGAATGCTTCGAACTGTTCTTGTCAAAGAAGCTGGTGAGGGAGTCATGGCATACCATATATTTGGGTGAGCGCTCGATATTTCTGTTTCACACCAGTTTGTCTGCAGGAAATTCTTTTCAAATTTAAAAGTTATGTGCTGTCTTTAATGCTTCAAATTTGTTTTCATTTGCTTCTGTCTTAACAAGCTGCTCTTTTAATTTTCATTTTTTCCTTCGCTTAGAAACGCTACCCTGCAGCACATAAGCAAAAGAGTTCCAAGAACAGAGGAAGAACTCCTGGAGATTAACGGCATTGGGAAGTAAGTTCTGGACTTCAGTTTTGTATTGAAATTGGTTTTCTTTTTGGGGGGGTCAGAGTTATATATTTGATTAATCAACAAATACTCGAACTAAATTCAGGGCTAAGATAAGTAAGTACGGAGACCGAATATTGGATACCATTGAAGCTACCATCAAGGAACACTACAAAACAGACAGAAACGGCAGTAGCAGCAATGACAGCAATGACTCAGCAAAGAGAAGAAGAGATGCAAACGGTGCTCCAAAAGCAAATGTAGACGACGATGACTTCACCAGAAGCACCAGTCGATCCAAGAAAAGGACAGTAAAGATGCAGAACAATGATGGTAAGGCATATTCTTCAAAAGACCAAGATTACAACAATCAATGCACAGGTAATAATGACCTGGACTTTGATGATTATGATGATTATGGTGTTGAATCTAATTGCCCGGAGATGAAGGTCCACGTGGAAGGTATGGGAAGGGTGCTACCTTCATGGTCAACGTGAAATGGGTAACAATCAAGATTGTAGTGTTTAATCAGAGTAAAGAAATTTATATAAGGTAATTTCCCATTACATTTCTGCTTTAAAATCAGAAAAAAAAAAAGAAGGGATTTTTGAGAGCCATGCTCTCTGCTTCTAGGCTGGATTTAGGGTCTACCATGGGAGGACATTGATGGATGGCCTTCGTACCTGAGCAGTAATGGACGAATTAATGGGGGTAATCCATACCTGAGCTTAATAGTGAAGCCCAATATCAATGGGAAATATCCCTTAGCTATTTCCTTTATTATTATTAGTATCATTATTTGTTTTAAGGAGTATAGAAATACTATAATTACAAGTTTGCGGCCAAATCATTTGAACATGGTGAACCAAAAGACTAGGTAATTGCGAGGCTTCTCTGAATAAATAAATAATATGATAAAAAATGTTTTGGACCCGGTCAAACCGAATTCCAACTTAGTTATCTAAGCCCAATCGTAGTTAATATACTATCAAGCTTAAAATTTATATTTTCGATTCTAGTAATCAGCCTCGATTAACTGTGGTTTTGCCCCTTAACTCGTTGGTCACACTTTTTTTTTTTATTAATAATGTTTTAGCCACATAAGATGAAACAATAAAAAAGGATATCCAATATTATTCATCCTGGCGTTTGGCTTCCCCATTGAAAAGAAAGAGAAGCCATTTCATTTACAGAAAATAAACCTTTTCCATTAACCTAAATCTAAACGCTATTTACAATATGTTCCATTAGAGCACAGGATAAGTTTTCCATCTCCAGGGAGAGACTCTTGTCCACTAGAGGACTTAAATGCAGGCTTTTACACATTATTTACAGGTGTGTTTTATTTTCTTCGTATTTCCTTTCACAAATCCACATCACATGTTACCGATTAAGTTTGTATACCATGGCCCATGGACGCCAATTGAAACTGTGGCTGCAACCACCACCACCTCGGCTGCTTTCACCACCCTTTCGGTCAGGGAACCAGCTCCGACTTGCCGCAGGGCGATTTCCGCCAACTTTCTTCCGTGGGAACCACTCCCGCCTAGCACAATCCCCCTGAAAGCTAAATAAACAGCACGGGACACCCTTTCAAACACTGCATCCCCAGCTTGCAAGCTCTTTGCTAACATCCTGGCCATCATGACTTTCCTCATTTGAAGCTTCTCGGCATCTGCTACTTGGTCACCATCTCTAGAGAACCCACTAATTATTTCAACAATGCCTTCAATTCCTACATCTTCGACATGGTCTAAGAGCTCCAAGAGTTGCTCAGTGCACTTTGATATTATGCTTTCCATGTCTGTAGGTCTAGATACTACTTCCTCGCTCAAGAGGATTTGCCGACAAATAAGAATGCTGCGAGTGAATAATCAGATATTAGATCCTTTGTTCACTCAAGAACTAAACCAGACAGATCTGACCAAATAATTTTGCAAGTTCTCAAAATTGAGACTTAGTTTTCAAATATTTCGAAAACATGACATGACAACAGGAACCGAATAAAACAGTATAATGTACCCTCAGAGAAAGAAGAAAAGAAAAGGGGAAGGGGCGCATACAAGCAACAGAGAGAGAGATCCAATGCATACCTTGTGGATATTACAATGATCTTCTGAATCTCAGCCTGAACACCCCTCAATCTCGAGAGGTTAAGCATGAAGGTTTCAGGCAAAGCATCTGGTGTTATACCAGAAACTCCACTAACTAACTTTAGCAAACCAAGCCTCAGCAATACATCAACTCTCTCTCCCTTGCATTCTGGTTGTTGACCTGACCAAAGAACATAAGAACCATGAGTATGTGAAAAATGATTGCATATCTCTGACTATTTTAGCTTTGATTTCCGGGAGTTAATATTTCCATGAAGTTTAAATCTTTGGAAATATAGCTTCCCTTCAGATAATTAAGAAAAGTTTGACATCCAAACCTGTAACACTCCTAACAGAAGCATTAGGGTTGACAAAAATCTTTTGGCTTGCATTTGCTGAATTATAGCTTCCACCAGTTTTCAGGGTGATGTAAGTAAGAAGCCCCTGCGAAGAACTATCCTGTGCCTTCAAAGTTGACAGAGAATTTTGGTGTTCTCCCCACTCTTGATCTTTGCAATACCTCACAGATGAAAGCCATCGCATGGTCAACGGTAGAGAAGTGTAAGCGTCAGAAGAAGATCCATAACAGTTTGCAAAAGCTTTCCTAAGGTAATCCAAACCAGCAGGTCCCTTTAACAATGGCTCCATCATCCTTATACGAGCTTTGCTTATCTCTCGCTTTAGATCCTGCCAAGAAAATGAATATTAATCTATTAAAAACAGAAAGAACTTCCTCTTTCTCAACTCAATGCCCGTAGAAAAGGTGACGCATGAAGAATCCATTCTATCAAAGGGAAAAAAATGGTCATGAAAAAACACCTGAATCTGCTCCAAGACAAAGCGCAGACCCTTGATCATTGCAAAGGCAGGAGAATTATTTGGCTTCTCTCTGGCTTCGCATATCTCAGCTAACTCTTTCAATAACCTCTGGTTAGCAGCCTTCATTTCATCATCATTGGCCGGAGAGGAGAGCTTCTGCAAAGTGATCAACGCAAACTCCAGAATCCTTCCAAGATAATCAATGTCCAGGTTTCCTGACTTCAGCACCTTTGAATGGGAGAAAAATAAAAAGATTAGGATTTAATAGATGAAAATAATAATATGGCAATGGTAAAGGCGTGCTAGTACCTGGGAGAGGATTTCTAGATCAATAGCATCAGTTATTTCTTCTCTCCAACTCTGAGGAGCCATCTCACAAATTTCAGCCCTAACTTCCCTCACAAGCTCAATAACTCGGTCATAATTGGGCTCATCCTGTCTCATAGATTCCATGATCCCATCCCAGAAAGCTTTCTCCATTGTTTCTCTTATCTTTGCCTGTGAAACATACAGGCATTGCCGTATAGTTTTATTCAGCATGGCAGCCAAGAAATTCATCAATTTCTAAGACAATTTTCTATCCTTGCATATTTCATAAAATCCAATCAAACCCATCATAACAATCAAGCAAGCCAGCAAAAGTGCCGAAAATTCTAAAGATGATTCTGAGTGTGTGGTTCTTCTACCACAGATAACCAGACTAATGAAAAATGCACAAACCTTTATGCCGTTTTGATCTTGGTCAGTGACACTGAAGCTATCAACAAACCCCTGCTGCTCATGAAGAAATTCATGAACTATCAATTCATTTTCAGTGACCCGCTGCTTTTCAATAGAAGTACCCAACTGAGCATCTGAATGGCTGCTGCTAGGCACAGAGGAACCAGAATTTTTAGATGGGGATGTGCCATTTTCCTTAAACAGAGAGCGGACAACACGGTTCGGCATCTGAGACAAATCACTTCTATTATCCATTCTAGCAGAAGAACTAGGGGAACCATGTGTGTTTGGAGACAGGAAGGGTGTAATTGGTGACCCCATAGGGCTCCCACTTTCCTTTGCTTGGAAAAATTTAGCCCGTGTTTGAGATAGGGCACATTCCATTCGCTGAATACCAGCATCTCCACTCAAATGTTGCACTTTCTCCCTTAGAAGCTTTTGATCTTCCGTAACCTGCAGTATAAAAAATTTCCATGAGAATCCTCTGAGCATGATGTAGACCAAGGTGGTTACTTTGATTATATTTAAAACTCTGAACCAAGCACAATTAGTCTATATTTAAAAAATTCAGTTAACTTCTGCATCGTTAAGCTGTGTGCGATTTTACATGTAGTCAAATTGGTTGACTGTATTTCTATACTGGCAGTGAATTTCACTAATAGTTCTATCAAGAAAAAGAGCAAGATTAAGACCTGTCTTTGAATAGCCTTCATATCATGAGTAAGAGCAGTCTTATCTCCTTCCGGAGTCAACTTGCACTTTTGAATCATGGAGAGCTCAAGCTGACATGCTGCCCTTACTAAGTCCCCCTCCAAAGACTGAGCATCCTTAACCTTCCACACCACAAAACAATTCAAGTAGGAGCACCACGCTTTGTCAAATGATGTAAGCTGTGACCTAAAGGTCAGACGTTTAGGCAATGCAGATTCAGATTCTTCGTCAGAACTCTGTATGGGACCCTCTAAAATAATCTTTATCAACAACGCAAACTCTCGAACAAATGCTTCTGCAGATTTGGCCAAAGCAATCTCTCGCTCTCCCTGACCACTTAAAACTGCCTCAGGATGACCCAATATCATGTATGCACAAAGAACTACTCTGACTGGATACCTTGATAATTTAGCAAGACTTTTGGCAGCCTCCCTAACCGAGCCAACTTTCTTAGCCTCTCTGCCCCTCATAGAGGTCCTGGGAGTAGTCTTCTTTGTTGGAGTAGCAACTCTTTTGAGAAGGTGATCAATGTTATCCAAACTGGATAGATGATCAATAGCACTTACTACCCTAGAGGCCTTAACACGGCTCTCAATGCGATCAAGCAAAGCCTTCACAGTTTGAAGGGTAGTAATTGATTCAATCAGAAGAGCAAGTTGCTCAAATGGCATTGACTTTACAGAATTCTCATTGATTTTCAAGGCATCAAAGGCTTTTGCCAAGTCTAAAGTAGTTTTTCTCTGCCTAAGGAACCACCTCCAGCACCTGTAGAATGCAAAAGAATTAGGTACTAGAACATATGTAGTTTTAGACCTTTAGGTATTCTCACCCAAAAACTATTCTTAGAATAAGTTGCAACAAGGATATGTAAACATTATGAAATAATAAATTTTCTCTACCACTGCACAAGAAATCTTTTCAAAGGCCCTCTCAAGATGACAACAATAGATGATAAACAGTACCAATTAGACCATGCAGTCCACCAAACAAACAGAGTCACGAAATGATCAATTAGAAATGCTGGTCTTAATACCTTGCTAATTTTCTAGAAAGAAGATCAGCTTGCTTGTGCATCCTATTCCAATTCACTTGAACAGATTTATGAGGCCTTCCTCTCTGCCTCAAGTACTCTGCTCTTTGTCTCTTTGCCTATTCGTCAAGAAATTAACAAGAAAACATAGTAAATAAAATATGAAAACAATACCATATTTGCACTTGAAGATGAAGCAGAACATACTACAGGAATTTATAAAACATACATACCCTTTGTAGTCTGTCTTCCAACTGGTCCCTCATTCTGCTTCTCTCAACCTCACGCTGGTGATAGACAGACTTAGCCACTCTTCGAACTTGCAAAAACCTAGCACGGGCTTTCTTCTTCTCTGCTTCCAGCAGCCCCAGTCGCTTCTTCTCAGCAGCTGCACGCTTTTGATGAATAGCAGCACGCACACGCTCTTTATATTTACTTTCTCTAGCCATCCTTCGTGACAATGATTGGGATAATCTCTCTTTGATTGTCGCCCTACGCTGGCTGTAAGCCTTAAGGATAAGCATTCTATTTGCCTCTGCCTGCTGAAACCGTGATTCCACTTTCGTTCCAAGCTTCTCTCGTTCCTTCTTGAAACGTATTTCTACCCCAGTTTTTGCTGCTTGCCGCAACTCATCTAACTTGGCTAGGCGCATCTGAGCCTTTGCCAAAATGCTCAACCTGTTGGTTCACCAGTCTGTAAGCTTTCAACTTACAAAAATGTCTGCTGTGTCCCTTGAAATGATGTACTTTGAAAATGTTCACTTTACCTTTTCTGCTCAGCAGCTTGGAGCCTTGCTTCCAGGCGCTGACCAAGGTCTTCCTCATGTGATGAGGATCTGGAGGGGCTTCTTGGCTTTGATCTTGCCTTGCTTGACACACTTTCATAGAATTGCTACACTCAAACAACAACCATAAAAAAAGAAGAAGGGAAGTAAGTATAAATCAAAAAAAAAATTCAAGGTCTAGTTAAATTTAGCTTACAAGTGTAAAAATGAACATAATTCAAAAAAAAAAAGGCACTACTCAACAAAAATCAGCACGTCTGACATACAAAATTAGTAGAATTTGCTGTAAATTAGACGAGTTAAAGAAATGTGGAATAATGGAACCGCAGCTGCGTTCGGCTGGTAAGTAAACGGATATGCAAAGAAACAACATGATTCAAAAGCGAACATTGGAAGAGAGAAAGAGAGGTTTGCACGTGAAATGAAGCACCTAAAAGTGCAAAATTAATTCAGGAACACCCAAACCCCACTTTACGTAACACATAGAACCATCTTTCAAAACAAAGATTTGATGAATACCAAGTGCAGGAAGACTTTTTTTTTTTCATTTTAAAAACTTTTTCATTTCATTTAAATATGACGCATGACATTACAAATAGAATCATAACTTCATATAACTAAAAATAAGAATAAAAACAGAGAAAAATGTAGCAAAAAATGAATGTCGGTTTATTATGTTTAACCTAACAACCTTGGTTAGGTGGAGTCGTGGAGTATCTCTCTTCAGATTTTGAAATTTAACATTAGAAAGTTAAGAAAATTTCTAGATCCTTCTTGAACTCTGTTATTTTTTTTTTCCAAACAAAAACTCAGGACTCAACTCGACTGAACCAATTAGTTATTTCAGTTATAACAATATCTTAATCGCCTAAGTAACTCATAAAATAATTATTTCAAAAATTAAAAACTCTTAAAAATATCTTTCCGTTACTTTTGTTGCTCTTAATTTTCTCACCAACCAGCCAAAATAAGAGAAAATTAAAAAAAAATGTAGAAACCTTGATTTAAGAAAAAAGAACAAAAAAGAAAAAGAAAAGAAAAATCTGAGTTTACCTGTCTACGAAGATCGGCGTGTCGAAGCTTGGCTTCGATTTCTTCAACAGTACAAGGAGTCTTGCACTCGGCAAGAAGCCTCTTCCGAATCCTCCTCGGCACACGGGAAAACGACCGCTTCTCACTCGCCGGAAATTCCAACGCCACCGCTCTCCCACTTTCCGGCGTCTTCATCATCATCATCAATTATACATACACCAAATTTACACAAGAAAAAAAAAAAAGAAACGTATCTGTACAATACCACAATCACGATGATCCTCAAACTCCAAACTGATCAACACTCTAATAATCGATCAAACAAATTTCTTATTATTTATAAATAATTGAGACAAAAAGAAAGACTTGGAGCAGAGATGAACTTTTTATTTTTTTTTTGCTTCTTCTTCTTCTTGTTGGTTGGAATTGTTCTTGCTTCGAAAGCTTTAAAGAGAGAGAGACTTTGGCTTTGGCTTTGGCTCTGGCTTTGGCTTTCGTTATTCTTTCTCTCTCTTTATTTTATGGGAAATGTTTGTCAAAATAAAGCGTGTTGGAATTGTGTGTGTATGTGTGTAATATGGAATTTACTTATCCTGATTATCCGGGTCTTTGCCACGTCGGACCATAGCCCCAACGGCACTCTATTCTATTTTACCTGCTTTTGCCCCTCTGCCTTAAAAATTGACGTTATTACCCCTTCGTTGGGTGAAGGGAAAGAAAATACTTCTTTCGGTTCCGTTTGGTAAAAACATGAATAAAAAGTTGGGTTAGGTGAAATAAATTTTAAAGTACCGCAACTGAAAAATCTCACCCTCTTTTTTTTTTTTTTCCTAAACTAGAGGTTAAAATAATTTAACCTTTAATAATGAATTATACTCGTGCTTTGCTTAGTTTAATATTCAATAATAATTATGAGTTTTGAAACGTAGATCATAATGGGATTTGGATTTGGAGTAAGCAGTCCATTTCATACTTTATAATAATTTCTCTTGGGTATTGAATAGGAAGTTGAATACCCTTAGCCTTAGCTATGATGAAAAATAATCAAAAAAATTAGCCTTTCACCTTTAAGAGCGCAACTTTTCTTTGTCAACCCATGAGGAAAGGAAAGCATAAAGCCACGCTTTCAATGTGGGGGGAGAGAAAGAAAGATGGCTATCCAAAGGCTGACTAATGTAGACCACTTGTGCTAACATTAATTATTGTCATCAATACCTTCGAGAAATTTTTTTTAAAAAAAAAAGCTGAAGTAATAACGATAGGAACATATTAATAATTACATATATACAAACATCTTTATCTACATATTTTGTGCATACATGAAATGGAATTATGGAAAAGTGATTTGAATTAAAGTTTATTTAGAGGATAATTATTGAATGCTTTTTAGATCTTTTTTTCATCCTTGGAGTATCACATCATTAAAAAAAAATCTAATTTAATAATGGAGTTATTCTTCCCTTTTCCAATTTTTAAGCAATCTTCTTTTGACCTTTTTGCACGTGCTTGTTACAAATTTGGGCATGAATCCTCCATTATTGCTTATTATTGATTAAATTTTGTTTAAATACCTTAAGCTTCAAAAATACATTACACGTTATTGTAATATATTGATAATAAAATTTGGATATTTGAATCTTCGAGTATTAATACAATACTAGTTGGAGATATTTTCCTATAAAATATGTCACACAATGAGCATGTGATTACGTTTTAAATACTTTTAATTCAAGTTTTGTAGATGTTTATTTCTTTAATGTAATGTGATTTATTTTAAGTTTTTATTTTTCAAGCATTTAATCTGGATATAATGTTTTGAATGAAAGCCAACAGTAATTCAACTATCCATGGATGACGTGACACATGATGTCAAATAAAATTGAATTTACGCATTCCTGGAAACGGTTTCAAAGTTTAGGTTACAGCTTTTATTGACCATTTATATCAATGGAAGCACCTGGTAGTTGGGGGTCTGTGTACTGAACAAGAGTTATTTTGCACAATATTTTAATTTTTTAATATATTTGTTGAACTTTTACAAAATATTTGATTTAATAAAAAATATATATTTTTCATTCAACAAGTAATAACATTCATTCTTAAATTATTTATCTTTAAAATTTAATTTCATGTATCAAAATAAACAGTTTGCATTAATTTTCATGAAGAAAGAGGAGATGAGAAGGTTTGCAAAATTTAGCATAGCATTGTTACTATCCAACCAGCAAAAATGAATTATGATGAATGTTATAAAAGGAAATGAATAAAAATAATATTAAAGATAAAAATAAAATTTTTTATTTACTTAGTACAAGTATAAGATTGGATAAATCTTTAAAGATATAAAATTTTATCAAGTTATCTTATCTAATATTGAAGCTTGAATCAATCTTTTTTAATTTAAATATATTTATAATGTAATTTGATTAGAATATTATTTTATTGTGTGTTCATCTTATTAGAAGATATATTAATTTTTTAAAATATTGAAATATATGTAGTATGTTGATCTTATCAAGAGATATATTGACCTCTTAAAATATGTTAATCTCTTAAATAATTAGAGCGGTTGCTCTAATAAATTTAATTTTCAAATTTAAACTAGTTTGAGATATTATGAGAATATCATTTCAAGAATTAGCAATGAATTACTTGCTCTTCAATATGAAAAGGTTATTGATAGCTTTAGAATTTGATAGGAAGCAAATTATGTTAGAATTGAACCCATTTCCAGCGTTTTTTCTAATCAGTGATCATAATCAGAGAACAACTTAAATCTTTCACATTTTTAAAGGGATGCTTTCATAAATTTCAATTACCTTTTTCCTTAAAAAAAATATTAAAGTGATAATTTCACCTAGACGCAGCGGCCGCCTTTAATTCAACTAACAAGGGCCGGAAGTTGAAATGTAGGGACGGAAAAGGACATTAACTTAATGCGGAGGATACTTTTGTAATTCCGTGATTCGTCATTCGAACATTTTGAATTACTTACGGGGGCAGCTAGGCTGCGACGCTTCACGATGACGTGACACGTCCTTTCGGCGAGAGTCGCCACGTCAACTAAAGACCGTCGCTTTTCCAGCACTCAACAGAATTCCGGAACTCTCTAATCCATTCTCGAGAGTATGTATCTTGAAATCTACTCCCTTTGGCTTTCACTCACCTGTCCATTGATCTATTCAGTGCCAGACGTCCGGCACCCCCTAGAAACGGTCACATTTCGCCAGTTGCCGCCAAACTATTGGCAGAAGGAAGGGACCTACAATGGAGGGAAGCAGAGACGTACGCCTGCAGGCTTCAAATAGCTGGCTGTCACAAGAAGCAGGTGTGAAATGAGCACGTGTGAAGAGGCTAAAGCAGACGCGGAATCCCATCCATCTAAACGGGTTTGTTTTTTGGGGCCTACCCGTGGGATCATATTTCGACAAAAGCGATTGACTGTGTTTGATGATGTGTACGCCTTCGAAATTTTCTTCCCGGCCACATGCACTAATACCATTTTCTCCCCTCAAAATAAACAAATAAAAGGTTAATTCAAATTCACGTGGAAACAAAACGTTAAGGTTGAAGGTTGTCTTTCCTTGTGAAGCTAGACTCAGGCAATGCCTTTCACTTGTATGATCTACTAAGGCTTGGAGCGTGCGGGGTGGTTATTTGCCACACTAGTTCTGATCCTTCTGTTCACTTAGTTTAGTTCCGAGTTTTATGTTTATTTTTATGTAAATTTCTTGTTAGAATTAAATTGAAGGCAAACGTCATATAACACTTTAAGGCGTGACGATGTATCAAGTTGAATTAAATGGTATTTTATTATTAGATGGACTATAATTACATGATAGACATAAGTTATGTAGTAAATTGAATTAAATGGTATTTTAGTACTGGATGGATTTATAATTACATGGTAGAAGTAATTTATCTAATCTATTTTTTAAAATATTTCTTTTAAAATTGTCTACAAGAAAATAAATATTGAAAATACAAACATTAAAGCTCCTATTCAAGCATTATTGTTGATGTTTTTTGGTTGAATACTTGAAGCACATTGTTTACACCTACTCTCTGATTAATAGATATTGGATATATACTTAGGTGAACTGGGATGTGACCTTATTTATTACAATAATACCATATGAATAAGATTTAGAAAAACATAGAACTTTATAATATATACATTTAAAACGTTTTATTATTTGTGGCATGTGATGATGACGATGATGAAATCCGTGAGAAGTCTCATGCCATACTTGGACTTCATAAAAATGTTAAATTGTACACGGTCGTTCACATTCTGTAATCGCAAGGCGTGGCAAGTTGGCAACATGGGAATGCCGGACCCCTACCCCTACGCCTCGGATGATATATGGATTAGTTTTCTGGCAAATTAGGTGGGCTCACGGCTTGCCAACCATTGGGCAAGTGTGCCCTATAGATATGGATGAAGTCGCGAACATGAAGATGGGTTCGTTTGCCCACTGCATGGTATATAGCCACAAAGTTGGCCTACCCATAAAGTGGGCCTAACAGCCGCATTTGTAATGTCTTCTCACTTCCCATAACAATTGGGGGTTAAGTGGTAACAGGCAACCGAACTTCCCAGTCACCCTCCTCATCAAACCCCTCTGCCATTTGTCCAGGTGCATCCCCTGGAATCTACCTGTCCCCGTCGACCCCACCCGTTCCAGAATCTCACCCCCTACCCGAACAAACCAAGCCTTTACCCGTTCTATACAGGTCCAAGCTAAAAGGTGTTAGGTAAGAGTTAGGGTTTCATATAAGCAGAGAGAAATCAGAATTTGCACATGGATTCCAATTTAAACCACTGCTCCTGTTTCTGTTACTGATGCGCCATACCTTAATTCCTCCAATCAAAAATTTTTTCCTTTTTCTTTTATATGTTCCATGGATTTGTCGTCTCAATCTACTGACACTTCATCAACCCTCTCTTTGGGGCTAGTATCTCCATCGCCGCCGTCCAACCGTAGCCAGATCGTCGATGACTCCATTACTCTCCAGCTGGACACCCGGGACACCACACACCCAGTCCCAGCAGTCCCCCTCCAACTACTGGAACCGCAAACGGAGAACCATAACTCTCTCCAAAACGGGAACCTGAAAGAAAGCGAGAGTTACAACGAAGATGAAGAGAGTAAGGAAGTGGAAGAATTCCATATATTAGGGCATCCTATGTGTCTCAAAAGGCGGAGAGACAGCTGTTCGTCGTCGTCGTCGTCGTCGACGAAGCGAATGACGGTGGAGCCGGATCTTGAGACGAGGAAAGCAACCGTGAAATCATGGGGCAGCCAGCCACTCCACGTGGCGGATCCTGACGTGTTCGACATAATGGAACAGGAGAAAAAGCGGCAGTTCCTGGGAATTGAGTTGATTGCCTCTGAAAATTTCGTTTGCCGGGCCGTTATGGATGCTCTTGGAAGCCATTTAACCAACAAATACTCCGAAGGTATGCCAGGAGCAAGGTATTATGGCGGGAACCAGTACATTGATGAAATCGAAACCCTTTGTTGGAAACGTGCATTGGAAGCTTTTGGGCTTGATGCAGAGGGCTGGGGAGTCAATGTGCAGCCTTATTCATGTACCTCAGCCAATTTTGCGGTGTATACTGGGTTGCTGTTGCCTGGAGATAGGATCATGGGATTGGATACGCCGTCTGGAGGGAATACGAGTCACGGATATTATACTCCAAATGGGAGGAAGGTGTCTGGTGCATCAATATTTTTTGAGAGTTTGCCATATAAAGTGAATCCGCAAACTGGGTATATTGATTATGAGAAGTTGGAGGAAAGGGCACTTGATTTTAGGCCCAAGATATTGATTTGTGGTGGGAGTTCCTATCCGAGGGAATGGGATTATGCGAGGTTCAGACAAATTGCGGATAAGTGTGGTGCTGTTTTGCTGTGTGACATGGCTCAGATTAGTGGTCTTATTGCTGCTAAGGTGTGAAACTGTGAATTTCTACTATTTAGTAGGTGCTTTCCTTTATGTGGTTAGCTTTATGTGTTAGTGGCAGACACTTTTCACTGATGAATTTGATGATGGAGTTTAATTACATTGCTTGGCTCTATTCTAGACCAATACTAGATCCAGTATTCCACTTTACCTTTTGAGTTCAAATTTATTAGAAAATCCACTTACCGTGCTATTGTTTTCTTAAATCTCGTAAGGCTAGTCTTTTAGAGGATCTTAGGTGCAGTTTACTTCTTAAATATAAAAGGTGGTATCTAATGCAACTAATATTAATATAAGCAATTCTAGTTAGTGCAGACTACCTATTCAGACTGGTGTAGCTATTGTGGTGATATGGAACTTTATAGTTGGAGATACTATTCTAGTTTCAGTGCATTCATGAGTTTTTTAGTTTTCTCATTGGATTTATGTTAGAGATGGTTGAATAACTTCATTTTTGGACATGCCTATGAATTTATCTTCATTGGCTTGTTTCAGGCTATCAATTTTGAAAATTTTAAAACAGCTGTCGGCTTTATAGGAAACTAATCCTAAATAATATGCTGTTTGATACTTTTACAGGAAGCTGCGAACCCCTTTGACTACTGTGACATTGTTACCTCAACCACCCATAAAAGCCTCCGAGGTCCCAGAGGAGGTATAATTTTCTATAGGAAGGGTACAAAGCCAAGGAAAGGAGGGATGCTCCTAAGCCAAGGAGATGACAATGATCAATATGATTTTGAGGAAAAGATAAACTTTGCTGTTTTTCCATCTTTGCAAGGTGGACCGCATAATAATCATATCGCTGCTCTTGCCATAGCGTTGAAGCAAGTGGCTACACCAGAGTACAAGGCTTATATGCATCAAGTGAAGAAAAATGCTCAGGCTTTAGCATCTGCATTGTTAAGAAGAAAATGCAGGCTAATTACTGGAGGCACGGACAACCATTTGTTACTCTGGGATCTAAGACCTTTTGGGTTGACAGGTAGAACGCTTTGTTGGCAATCTCCTTCAAATTAAAATAATTGTTATATGATGTAAAGTTGAACCTACATGTGCTTTTGCATTTTTGTTTTTCATTTTATGTTGTTCTTGTTAATTTAAAGATCATTTTGACAGTTAGGACTTGACCTAATTTTGTATTTTTGATTGCTAATGTTGACTTTCTTGGTTTAATTAACTGGGGGATTGATTATTTATCATGTTTCTGGTAATTTGTGCTTGCAATAGATGTTGTAATGGCCTTTAAGAGATAATAAACTCCTGTGGCTAAGAAAATATGAGTATCGAATGGACCAACTATTTTGATTCCCTCTTTATATCTTTCCCTCTATTTTATGTATGTCTTTTTTTGGAGGCAGTAGGGGGGCTGTGTGCTGTTTTGTCCAGTGGCCCAAAGCAGAAAATATTGTTACTTTCAGTTGTTAAAAAAATAAACAAGTTTAGCTGGTGCTTTAGATGAGGAAATGGAAATAAATATTTTCTTGTTATGTGTGCAATTTGATTGAGAATAATTGGCTCCAAATTTTTACTTGACTTCAGTCAGTCAGGGGATGTATTTTATTGCCTACTTTTGTAGAAAATAAACAGACAACTCTTGCATGTGCTTGCGGAACTTCTCTATGATTTCATTTCTTCTGTTGATTGGGGATGGTTTAAATGCTATAATTGTTCAAGTTATAAAAAGAACTCAAGTTTCAAAGTTTAAGTGTCTAGAATAATGGATCTCATCTTCTCTTTGCTTCTCTTTCACATACACAGACATAGAATTTAGACATTTTTGTTTGTTCATGTATTTTATCTGTTGGGAGCATGCCTTTTGGCACCCGCCTGTATTTAGTTTTCTGTTAGCTGATAGAATTATTACATGTATCCCAACTCTCTTCTATGTCAGAGCATGCCTAATCTTCTAATGTTTTTTATTGCTAGGTAAAATTTATGAAAAGGTTTGTGAGATGTGTCATGTTACTCTGAATAAAATCGCTATTTTTGGTGATAATGGTGCCATTACTCCTGGAGGAGTAAGGATTGGTAAGTGTAGATCTCATTTAATTGAAGTTTGCAAGTTTCTAACCCTTGATGAGGGAGGTGTAGGCTATTATAATGACTTTTCATGTTGAATTCTGCAGGTACTCCTGCTATGACATCGAGAGGTTGCCTAGAGTCTGATTTCGAGACAATTGCTGACTTTCTCCTTAGAGCTGCACATATTGCCAGTATGATGCAGCGTGATCATGGGAAATTGCAGAAGGCCTCCTTGAAGAGTCTCCACAATAATAAGGATCTTTTGGAGCTCCGAACACAAGTTGAGACTTTTGCATCCCAGTTTGCAATGCCAGGTTATGACATTTGAATGAATTGTGGGGATGCCTTTTACCAAGGAGTCTCATTCTGCCTCCTAGACTAAAACCTGATATGACCCAATTTCAGATCCCCTGTGTGGTTTCTGAATTAGCAACCACAATTTTATCGGCTACAGTTTTCGCAGTTGCCACCCATCGTGAATTTGAATGCAATCTCAGCAGATGAATCCTTGTTGCTCCAAGGAGGAAGCAAAGGTTGTTTTCCTGTAACCAACACACCCCACCCCACCCCACTCCACTCCACCTCACTTGTGTCTTCTAAAATGTTGGCAGAATGGCTGTGAAAATGGGTTTTGCGTGGTATGATTGCAACAATTTTGCAGTCAGACGCTCGCGTTTGGAAACATATTTCCCCTCATTGCAATTCTCCTAGTTGTTTGCAGATTTGTTGAATTTTGATTATAAGAAATTAAACCCTGAATTCTTTTCTTTTCTTTTCTTTTCATTGTTTGATACAATGAATCCAGTATAAGATCAACAATTCGTTGATCTACCTTTGCAAATGTATCACCAAAATGTCATCATGTAAAGCAGCTTATCAGCTCTTTGATTATTTTAATGGTTAAGTAATTAAGGGAAAACTGAAAATTCATATTTTTAAATTGTTTCTTCATGTTTTATTAGTAGCCAGCTATGATAGGCAATATGGAGAAAGGGTATCAACAAGGCACGGTGTCTAAGAAAGCTGATCTGGCTTCCAAATGAAAGGTTTCTTAACCTCAGTTACACTATCTAATGCTAAGTTTTATGGTAGAGGTACCTATCTATAAATTCCTTCTCATAATCAAAAGGCCTGCTGATGTACTGACATGAAATGCAATTTTCCATCAGAACTCAGAACAAGTACTGGATTCGTGATCTAGGGAGTAGTAGGGGTTTCAATGCTTCATCTTTCATGCCATGTATTCACGTGAAGAAACATAATTTTGTTTGCAACAAGAACAGCCATTGATTGAACAGAATATGCTGAAATTCTAAAATAATGGCGAACCAGAAGTTCATTGCATTGACAATTCTCTTCCCTTCTTAATATAAAATCCTTCGGCCGCCTTCTTTTCTTTTTCTTTTGCTATGCTCCGGCTGATTTCATGGACCGTGACTTTGAATGAAACAGTAGTGGGTTATATAAACAACTTTTATTTTATGTTGGTTGTCAATGTTGTGCGGCTGATAGCCTAATACTACGCTTTTTAGCTATAAAACTTTGTATGAACTCCTAAAACCCATATTGTATATTTAAACATAATTCCGAATCCACACTTTGTTTTGCTTCAACTGTTTCAGTTTCAACATTGCACTAAAAAAGGCCTATCATAGGCACAGAGATTCTAGTTCAACAAGTTACAAATTCCAATATCTAGTCGGGGATACTTTTCCAACTAGATGTCTTGTTCCCATTGGGTTTCAATGGAACAAAATCCTCAAGATATCATGCCAGAAAAAAGAAAAAAGATGTGGACTGTCGACTTCACTTGTTCATGATTCATATGAAAACAAAAGTGGGTCAAAAGACTCCAAGTGTGGTTAAGAGTGACAAGGTGTTTCTAATTAAAGCTCTGGACTTGGCCATTAAGCCCTTGTTTCAACACATTACTCATTTTGTGCAAATTTTCATTGTTTCCAACATTCATTGTTCACTAGGTGGTAGGCAGCACGCAGCTTAATAATGTTGATGTTTTTCTTCTTTTGTGGGAAAAATATTCAAACCTCTCATCTATTCCCATTTTGTGGATGGTTTATTTCCTTTAGTTTTTTAATCCAATGATTTTTTTCAAGGCAGGCCAGGATTTTAAAAGTAGGTAAAAAGGCCAATTGCTATTTGTTTAAATCGAGACGTACTATGGTGGAATTGACCCCAAGAGGCGATAGTGCATGCACTTGACATTCTTCATTGATTCTTTTTCTTTTTTTTTTTGGTTATATCTATGATATTATGTGACTGTAAGTTGAAAAATATGAAAAAAAAAAAAATATTGGGAAAACAAGAATCTTAATGAAGTTTTATTTTGGTGAATGCTTACGTGAATTTATGTACTATTCCATTACGTGGGGATGCTATGATCTATGGAGTAGGTTGTACCATTTGATGAAGATGTGGATTCAATTAAAAAAAATGTTTTTGAAAGTTTATATAAGTTCAAAAATGAAATTTCATGTAATCTTATGAGGAACTGCCTAAGTGCCACTATAATTTGCTTCCATTAGATATTTTGACAAATTGGTTCTAATTATCTTTTAAATGCATCAACAATTGAAAATTATAGTCTCTCCCCAAAATATAAAGTCTCTACTTAATCTCTGAAAATGAAAAGATCAATTATCTATGATACCATATAGGAATTTCCTTCTTCTTTTTCTTTTTCCTTCAAGAATATTTTGTATAGAATTGATTACTTTTGTCATGATTACAATAAAAGATAAAATAAAATTTAAATTTATAAATAAAAATTTTATTTCACTTAATAAATAAATAAATAAATATATTCTTTAAATTGAAAGTATGACTCGTAATAAATGGAATCAGAATTTATTTAATTTTTTATTAATATAAAATCTCGAGATATCGAGATCAAATAAGATCTGCGTTAAAATAAATCTTTTTTTTATGAAAGAATTAATATAATGAGAATATTGTATAATTGAGTGAGTTAAAATGTCATGAATCTTAATATGAATAAAAAATAAGATGAGTCTAAACAGATCTTTTGAGGTAAAAATTGAAACTTCTTGACACTTTACTTTCCAATTAAAGTTTCAACATACAAAGTACATAAGCATCATCCTTTCCCTTATCTATTCTCTCAAAAATTCATGTCAATCTTATCAATTCAATCCATGTTGAGGATGGTTTCGTTATATTGAATGCAAAACAGAAGAAATCACTTTCATAGATGCCCTCTCTTAGATAATTTCAAGGAAAGGGAGTGAAAAGAGAACGAAAAGAAGGAAAGGGAACCAAGAGAGGAGGAAGGAAGTGAGGAATCAAAAGCAAACGGGGAGAAGGGTAGAAAAGGATTGAGTTGAGACAGGAAACTTTGAGGGAACTTTCATCATCAGCAACCTCAACAACACAATTGCTTTCAACACAAACGAAACACGAATCAGACAAAAGCAGCCGTGAGAAAGAAAACTGCCCTTTTGAAAGGAGAAAGAAAGAAAGAAAAGGAAAAGAAAAGAAAAGGAAAGAAAAGAAGGAACTTAGGAATCTCTCTCTCTCTCTCTCTCTCTTTCCTGTTGTCCTTTCCCTCCCCCAACTTTTTCCATCATTGTTTCACAACCGAAATGATTAGTCATTTACTATCACAACTCTGGAGAATCTCTTATGGAAATTGCAAAAGATATGTTTGAAGAAACATTTCCACATTTTATGAGGACACTGTTTTTCTTGCTTTGGGCAAGAAAATCAGCCAAAATAGCAGTATTGGAGGATTCCTTTTCCCACTATAAAGTGCCACCAAAATCCAACTGTTTGCCTTGCCTATATCGGCCACCAAGGAATATTTATTTTGATGTTCATATTTATAATAATGTTACTTTGTATTAAGTTTAATCAAATCTTTATACAGAAATGCATCAGACCATAGAGTTTAACTTATTGTAAAAAGTGATGGGTAGAGTCTCTTTCAAAGTTCCTTGAATTATAATTAAATGTTTGTAGCATGCATTATATTTTTGTTAATAAATATTTGAAAAGAAGTATTTTTCTGTTCAAGTAACTAGAGTATTAAACCAAATCAAATGTTAAATGTGCTGCATAATTAGTTGAAGGTTTAGATGTCTGACCCACATATATATATATATAAACAAAAAAGTCCAGTCCTTTCAAACATTAGTGAAAATGAGTCATTGTCTCATTAGTTTTTCAGAGTGTCTTGTTGGCGGGTAGCACAAAATCCCTTTTTAGGTATAATCTTTCTTTTTTAAGTTTGACATGAGAAGGATCTTTTGTTTTGATGAGAAATATCCAAATTTCCTTTGCATGGGAGCTGTTCCTATGTTAATTGTTCGTTCTCCTGTATGGGATTTTTTTGTTCTAGGAATGCTCAAAATCATTTCCCCATTAGTTTTCTTAATTGCAATTGCAGCACATTTTCAATGATAGACATGCAATTAAATCTTCAAATTTGTACTACAAATTAAACTGGAACACAAGGTGAAAATTCCTTCATGATTGCCAAAAATTTACCTATGTTCCAACAAATGGAAAAAGACAACTTAGTGAGGACATGAGTTGACAATTGCTACTGTTAATGAAAAGTGGCAAAAGCATTGAGCATTTTAGCTTGATTTGCTTCTAATTTTTGATCTTTTTGTTTTTTTTCATCAAACAAATAAAGAAGAATAGCAGTAGAAATTCTTTCATCAGAAGGATAAAAGGGGGCAAACAAGAAGCATAATTTTCTTGATTTGCCTCAAGTTTTTGGATAAGAAGATTGCTCATCAACTTCATGAACATATCTCTGTACATTTGAATACAAGATCCGATTCTAGTTTTTGGACAAGCATGAACTCAAGGAGCATCATTTCCTTTTCCTCCTGAATAACATTTTTTTTTTTAAACTATTAACAGGAGAAGAATCTGCCCTCTGGCTCTGGATTGGAAGATCTTGCTTTCTGTAGAAGCTAATGGCTGTCTTATATATTCTTCTTTGTTTTTTCGTATCTTGAGATAGTAATGTTGCTTTTCTTCGAAGCAAGAATCATATTCTCCTTCCCTTAAGCCATTTCCATTTTTCTGGGTTTTCCTTAGAAAAAAGTTTGCTTCTTCCCTCTCAACTTCCAGACTGTTGCAGCTGCAAACACTTGACTCCCAACATTTTAACAATAAGTTGAAACTTAAAAACATGTTAAAAGGGCCAAAAGAGAAATAAACAAGGGAAACATAAACCAAGAAACTGAGTGACATGATGCCACTTTAACAACTGATACTTTCACATCCTTTCACCTTTTTTTTGGAGTTTTTTTTTTTTCACTTCTCTCTCTAACTATAGCTGCACATGTCCAAACTTTATCTACCTACCTATGAGTGCACATGTCCAAAAGCTTTTTCCTTCCTTCAACTATTTCATCAAAGAAGTCATCAATCTGTCCAATTATAGTCTCCACCCCACATCGCAACAACCCAAAGCAACTCTTCAAGTTGTTAATCTTGTCTTGGATCTCACCTTCTGATCCATACTTCACAATTCTCTCCAATTCCCCTCTTACCTCTTCCACGGCAATCCTGGCTTCCCTGAATTCGTAAAGCATAATTCCTGGCTGCCCACCAATTTGTTCCATTTCATTAGATACCCTTTGATGCAGTCTTGCAATTGAAACCATGAAAGCTGAGCCAAATATCACATTCCCCTCATGCTCTCTATTGACAAAGCTCAATTCAGGGCAATAATATACTAGCCCGCTAAGCAATATCATTAAAAGTAAGGAACTAACATTCCTCATTGCATAAAGAACACCTCGAAAACCATTGAAACCATTCAACTTTGATTCTACAGGAACATTCTCATCAAATCTTAGTGCCACTTGTCTTGCTCTTGTTACCATCAGATTTCTGTTTTCCTCTTCCAACCCTACAATTTCCCTTTGGCAGCCAATGATTGCCCGTATAGCCTACAGCAAGAATAGACGATCATAAAATAACTTCATTGACATTAGCTAATATAAACAAGGAAGAAAACCCTAGATGGAACGCTTCTATTTGGACAATTTTTGGTGTTTAACAATATGTTTTGGTCATGTTTTTCTGCACTGACCTGGCGAGAAAACTGTGGGTTGAAGTGCGGATGATGATCGAGTGAGGAAGCAATACTGCCACCAGAAGAATAATAACTTTCCATCCCGGAGATGCCAGATTTGAGTACAACACAGGCTTCCCAGAGCCTGGAGCTTTCGTCCATGTATTCATCAAGCCATTTTTCTCCTACAGGAAGGTGAAGCCTTTGAACCAAAACGGTCAATTGGGAATGGAAGGATCGGAGTGAAGAGAGGACTTTTTGGAGGAATTGGATTGACATGAAGTTACAAGAAAGGAAGGAGCAATCAAGTTCTTCAAGTCCTCGGGTGAGCAAGTTGTAGAAGCCAAAGACAGAAGAAGTGGTGCATGAAGGATCCATAATAGAAGGTGAGAAAAAAAAATTAAAAACAATAAGAAGATGGTATGGTGGGAGAAAAATTTGATGGAGATTGACAGATATTTATATTGGAAGATGAAGAAAAAGGCGTAGAAGTGATCAATAGCTAGCTTAATAGCTCGGGTTTCTATGGTGAAAAGGATTGTTGGGTGCAATTATGTATGTTTCCTATAGAGTGGAGGCGATGATTGGGAATCTGTTGGCTTCATTTTTCTAAATTTAAGAGAGAGCCAAAAGGAAAAAAAAAAGCACAAAAATGATGAAACATGAAAATTCATTATAAATATACTTACAGTACTCTCCCCAGAGGGAGGTTCAGTACAATTAATACTACATGGACATGTTGAAAGTAAATCAATCAAAACAATCTTGCAGCTCTTTATTCTATGATATGTTAGATTTTGTTCCGTGGGCTGTAAAAGTTTGACTACTTTGACTGAGATTCTCCTTCTCATTCTTCCATTTTAATTTGGTTCTCCTTTTGAATTGAGTGCCCTTTGGCTCCTTTACCTTTTTCCCCCAACTTCTCCAACTACTCCTTTTCCCCATCTACTTAGCTTCGAGCTGTTGGGCTCTGTATTCCTCCAAGGGAATGCTCCTTATCTTGGCCAGTTTTTATTCAAGTGGGAGTAGGGATGATGGGGTTTCTTTGCATGGGAGAGATTAATTAATTTATGTTTTTACACTTTACAATGTGGATTCTTTTTCTCTTCCAAGAACCGACATTCTATTTTAGGCATCAAATTTAAGATTTATCTGTTTAACTTTTAAAAGGAATATGATTATGTTTCAACATGTATATATATATATATGCTACCGACTGATTCTTTACAGTGGTATTTCTTAAGGGTTGTGCCCTTGGGAATGGGCCATGGCACGATAACAATGAAATTCCTGAAATCGCCCAACAGATATAAACTAAACTCTTGTTGACAGTATTACCAAGGAAAAGAAGAATAAAACAAAGCAACCGCGGTTTCACATCATATAGAGAGCATTCATTCATCTGGAACCTCATCAGGGAAAACTCTCGTTAGTTGGAATAGACCAAAGCAATGAAAGGACAACACTCCCGAGAGTGAATTGCATGATATATTCGGTGGTTCAATAACGTGTTGTAACATCAACTTGAAGAGATTACAAAATTTGGGGCCCAACCCTTATGAAAACAATCTACTTTCTGATACGTACGGGAATTCTTCTTGTTTGCGCCTTGTAAGATACGTCCAAGACCCACGGCTTCCTCAACTTCAAACACATTCATTAGCTAAACAAAATGATGATCAGCCACGATGTTACGGAATCGATTTGATTAATTTAGCATATTTTTTTTGGTCTTATTGCAATCTTGCATTGAGCATGTTCAACTAAAGATCATCATCACTTTGAATCAAGTGATCATTTAATTTCTCAAGCTTATGAAAATTACTTGAAGTACGATTCACCCTTTGGATACGTACACAAAAAGCATCCAAAGAGAAAAATGAGAGGCAAGTTAAGGGCTCTAACCGTTAGCAGTTTCAACCTGATGGCCCGGAAGGAAAAACAATAAACCAAGGGAAGAAAAACATTTCCCTGATTATGTGAGGCTAGTAATGTACAAATTGTATAAGGTTGTGCTTTCCTTGTGGAACGCATACTGCTGAAGAAGAGTTGATCTGTCTGATCCGATTAAGTTTGATTACATAGGGTAATTTATTGGTTCTTCAACAATGAAAAGCTTATCGTTATCTCTGATCACTTCAATGGAATCAATTTCAGCCCCTGCTTCATCTGTTACAATCGCATTCCTTGGATCAATCCCAAACTTTTCACCTGTTACAAATGATTGAGTTACTTGCTGTATAATAAAAATGATATATAGATATAAGTTGTTTGAGCTTGGTACAAACCTGCAAAGTTCTTGAGCTCATCAAGAGAATCTGGCAACCTAATTAGCTTCCCAGGCTCCATACAACAAGATTCTTTTCTCATTAGAGGATGACCTCTATAAATGCTCACCCTTAGGGGGTCTAGTCCTCTGCATTTGCCTAATATGCCTACATCATCCCTTTCAAGCTTCTTCAGTAGTTCTTCACCAGACGTGGTATCAGTTACTGTAATTCGATGGCCAATCTCTCGCTTCTTCAGCATTTCATTCAAAGCTATGGAAGAAAATTCATATGTATTTGCATTAATGACATCTGCTCCATTCATTACAAGTAGATTAACCATGTCTTCATGTTTCTCTCTCATGGCAATTTGTAACGCTGTTAATCCATGGCGATCCTTTGCATCCACACTTAATCCGTGTTTCAGTAGTTCTTGCATCACGGTCAGATCATTTCTTTTTGCAGCAGTGCACAAGAGATCACCAGCAGTGAACGGGTCAGAAATGGTGGCAAAATGGTATAGGACCGTAAAGATAGAATGGTGCTTTGAGGATATAGCATCCCATAATGCAGTGTTACCATTCATATCTGCCACGTATGGTAAAAGAAGATATAATCTTAAGAATTTGATTTATCCTGAGATGAATTTAATTAAGGCATGAACATCTTATTTTACCTCGTACATGTACATTGCAAGCATGCTTAAGGAGTACCAGTACAGATTCTTCATGCCCTTTTGATGCTGCTATGTGCTGAGGAATCACACAAGATAGGAGCAATTACTAATTATAGATGGTTTCTGTTAGTTGAATTTATTCTGATCGTACCAGTTTATAAAGAAAACTAATCAGTGCTGAAGCCTTCGAGTCTGAGCTCAAGGTCCTAAGTAGAGAGCTAGGCAAGACTAACTATTGTAATTGCTAATTCATGAACATTCATCTGAGGTACATGACTGGACTGATAATAGAAACTTACCAATGGGGTTCTCCCTTCAGAATCTCCTATGTCAGGGTCCAATCTTGCCTTCAGAAGCTCATCGAGAAAAGCAGCATTGCCTGCATCGGCCACAGTTAGCAAACTAATAGCAATGTTTTTGGGATCACCATCTTCTTCTCCACCCTCCATTACTAAATCTCCGATTTTATGATCCTCAAGCCTTTTGTTTTGCTGCAACACATTACATGTTCAACTTTGAGTCCTCTGAATAACTAGATTTTAGTTAGTAACCAGAGAAAGAATTCTCAGACAAAACAGATAGCATTTTAAAGAAATCAACAAGAGAGGAATAAACTCTTGAAACTAGCGAATCAACTGACCTGAAGGAAGTTTTTAAGGATAGCAAGGTTATCTTCTTGTTTGGTCTGCATTGCTGCAATCAGATCTGTGGTTTTGAGCCTCAAGAGTTGGGAAAGTGTCTTTGTTCTAAATGTAAATCTTTGCGGTCTGCAACAAAGTGCACCAATTTCTCCAAAGATGTCCTCAGAACGCAGAGTTCCAACAGCCGTCTCTTTCTTCATCTCATAGTCAATGATTTCCACTTCTCCGGACACAATGATGTAAACATCATCTGGCGCTTCATTCTGCATGATCACATCCTCTCTCGGTGGTAAATATTCAGCTTTCATCTTTGCAACCTGATTATTTCGAGACATTCCTGAAGGTCAAATTTTCTTGTGCTATAACTAATGTTCAGTACAAATTTGATCAGGAGCAAAAGGTAGTACGCCTACCAGGTGCAGCAGAATTTCCCTTGATATACCATCGAAAAGATATACTTTCTTCACTGTTGGTAAGAACAAATGCTGGCAGATGCCTGTATAAATGGATTTTGGTAATTGTTCAATGAGTTGCTGCTGGTTCAAGCTCTCAGCCTTAAACCTCAAACACATATAGGCCAATATCTGCTCTTTCAACCTAGGAGGCAACCGGTTTCTAGAGACAAAATTTGATGCTGCTTCAATACTATTCCTCTGCACCATCAGCCAGAAATTCCATGAAACTCAGTATATAGCCTAATTGAATGGACATAATTAAATAGGCAACAGACGGGAGTACATACAAATTCCATGGTGCGACGAGTTCCTTCAACCACTAAATTTGTCATGTTACCGATTATATAAGCAGTTAAGCCAAGGTTGAAGAGCATGTAGAGAATTATAAAGATCATTTCCACAGTGTTCACGGCATGGAGGTCACCATAACCAACTGTGGTCATAGTGGTGATGGACCAATATAAAGCTGAGATATATCTGATCCAAAGGCTTGTCTCCCTGAAATTTGGATTCACTGACCCCAGCCACGTCCTTCCCTGGTGCGGATATCGGTCAGCTAGCAGGTAGTAAAGGCATCCAGCACAATGCACTAGAAATAATGTCACCTGCATCCCAAAAAAATTCAAGTCAATATAAATTTGATCATTATATTGGTGAATTCTGAGTGTTTTATATGAAACAATTCTCATATTTTCAACCATGGAGCCATACTTTACCGGTTGGTGGGCTTAAACACATACAAAGATGGGCCTACAAGACAGGCCTCAGGCTGATTCACCAGCCTGTTTCCATAAATTTTAAGTATAGTTTTATTTCGTGATTTTATCAATCGCCAAATTTGCTCGTGGCCTAGACGGGCACTGGCTTGAAAGTCACAACTGTGTCCATTAGATTAAAAGTTAACAGAAACTCTTATTAGGGTTATGTTTTTTGCTTTCCCAAAAGGAAAAATGGTTGCAAATTTTACTCACAGCTAGAAGCCTAGCACATCGGATCCAGAAATAGCTGAATCTGATGTCCTTCTCCAGCCTACAAGTAAAGATAGAAAAACGTAAGATTTAAGTAAGGGGTGACAAAAATTTTTTTTGATCAGAACCTGATTTAAAAAACCAGGGAATAAATGAAGCAATATTAACCTGGTGAAAAACTGCTTGACTCGCCTGAGACGCCAAAATCTGAGCAATCCTAAAAGGAAATAAGAGATGCCCACTTTGCTTTTGCCAGTGAACAAGTAGCCTAGTGCCTCAAATGGGATAGTTGATGCCAAATCCATTAAGAACCATGTCGACAGGTACCTATCCCCACCAAAGACCATACCATCAATTTTCTTTATTCGCAGAACCTATAATTCTCAATTACCCATTTGGATGAGTCGCTTTAATTATGGGAATCATCCTAATCCAAGTGAAATTATGTGCTCAGAAATGGGTTTTGGGAGCGGGGCCGGCAGACAGCAAACACTATAATCCCCACTATGCAAAAAATATTTGTAAACTACGCAAAATTTAGTTTGACTGAATAGGGTAGCTGGCAAGATTCTACACTTTGTACAGTTGAAGTTGGAGCAATGATGACTAGATGGGACTTTGCAGCAAATCAGATTCTTGAAGCCCACCAACAATCTCGATTGACCCAATTTCTGTTTTATTGAAAGAAATATTATGATAATATGGCAAAAAGTAGATTTCCTTTAATTATTGAAATAATTATGTGTCCTTCTGGTTCCCTGTCCCAAAGCAGAACTAGAAATTGGAAGAGCATTTTCGTTGCTTTTGTGGAGGGTTATCAGTTTGAAGAGCAGTACTACCATAAGAACGTGGTTGCGGGTCCAGCAAGTTGCATATGATAAGAGACAAAGCAATATGTGTGAACCTGTCATGGGATTATATTTCTCCTTCCATTTCATTACCAATTTAGAAACCTACTCTTGCAGATTATACATGTCATAACCAGACCATCTTTCTTCCATTTTTTATATGTTTTCGAATGAACTAGAATGTTTCTGGTTGACTGATTAAGCATCAAGTCCGAACTGATCTCCTCCTTTCATGACTGTACATTTAATTGAGAATTTTGAGTTAACTAACCTCACAGCAATCTTTTGGGAGTCCTGGACAAGCAGCTGGGTTCTTGAATCAATGTAGGCAACAAAAAATGTCAAGACAATATCAACTGCGAAGAATAGGTCCACAACGTTGTCGGCAATGTAGAGTTTCCTTGGAGGAGAGGAACTAAAAAAGGAAACTTCAAAGGGGTAAACCCATGCAGAATAAAATACTAACAACACCATAAATGTTTCCCAGCACCTGCATTGCATACGTCAAAGCACTAATTAATTTACTTGAATTTGCTTGCAAAAAGCAAGGTTGCAATTATTGTACTAGTGTTAGCTAAGGTCTCCGCACACATCCACGTTTTTCACTTTTGACCCTTTTCCACTCCTTTTTCCTTCTTTCGGGTTTAGCTTTCCGTAAAAGCTAGTGCTTCAAAACTAAAAGTCCAGCATACCGTACTCTTTCCTTTTTTGCTGAGAATAGTTGATTTGGGGTTGGTGAGATGCCAAAAGTGATTAAGAAGTAAGATCAGCTGCTACCCATTTGGTTAAGTATAATCAAGAAATGGGGCACGCAGGTAATAATATAAGACAGGAAATTCAAGGAATTTGGAGAAAGTTTAACTCTAGAAATAGATCAAACTACACAAAATCCGAGTTTTGAGGTAATTTTGAAGTCTCAAGCTTATTTCTGTTTTTACGAGAACTAGGCATCAAGTCAACTCACATCCGAACTAAGTCAAAGTATCTGTCAAACCCATATCGACTCAAACAAAGAAAAAGCTGAGAAAATTTATGCTACAGGTATTGCTAGGGTAATCTCCACTAAGTTAGGTAAATGCTTTAACCATCTATCTCACGTGCACCTTTTTGAATTTTTTTGTGTGTGTGCAGGTAAATTTGCTGATCTAACTGAACATGACTATGTGCATGCGGGCATGCATTTATGTAACAAAGTTGTAGAACATAAGCTTGCTTTTCATGTACCAACAAATCGTATTCTTCACATAAGAAATTATCTTTATTTGACAAAATAATTCATCTCAAGCAATCAGCTGTATTACCTGTATCTTGAATCCATAGGAGAGATGATCCATCCTTTGGACTTTATTTGATTCTGGTTATAGCTTGAAACACCCAAAGGAGGAATTATAAGCTTTGACAAGCTACTCAAACTGAGAGCTGTGTCTTCATCTGATTCAGAGTGTGGAGTTTCAGCCTTGCCCGGCTCGTTTTGCTGCTGAACCCTCTTCATGCTAGATGTAAACTTAAAAGCTTCTGGAGTAAATTTCATTTCCATTTCTACAGACACTTCTACGGTGGGGTTTTAAAGATCAGCTAAATTACTAAAGAGAGAACGACAGTGAAAGAGAGTTCCTCTTGGATTAAATGGAAGCAGAGAAGCCGGGAGGGAAAGGCCAGGCCAAAAAGGAGAGAACGAGATGAGAGTTGATATTATTGTGGGTGTGGGAGAGTGGTTGGTGGTCCTCATAAACAATAGCAGAAGAAGTGACCCTCTGAAGTGAAATGAGGCCTCTAGGGAAAACCGGCTTTATGGCTAATGGAAACCACCTGCATTGATTGATGTATATGTTGCGATAAGATACCAAATGGAATTGGTGGCTTGTGCAATATTTGGCTTAATCTGCACGTGTAAGGACCGCAACAAAGCCATTTTCTTCCTCTCTCTCTCTCTCTCTGTGATACATATAATTCCAACATTATAATCATACCATAATGTTACCAATATTACCACACTTTTGTTGCGCTGAATCATCATAGACATGTATGCCAAGCTTTGGAAGAGTTTCCACCTCGATGCACTGCCTGCATCAAACAATCCCATAATTTGGCCTTATAGCTAGTTCCTCTGTTCAATGAAAATGAATCAACCCACTAGCGTCAATGATAAAATAATGCGTCCTTCGATTCCATCCATTGGTCGCCTTCATGCTCACACCCATTTAGCTTTATCTTGACATTACGTACCCCACAATGACTGTAATTTAGACTTTAATGGTTTGGCTAATTGCAATTATTAATTAACAGTAGTGGAACTAAGTGTTTAAATGGCCCCCTATTTGTTACTTTCAGTTGTTCACACCAATGCAATGATGTTAATGCTTCGGAGTGATTCCTAATACAACTTGCTTTGATGGAAAAGGCCAGATTAATGTGATTGAAAATTAGTTACTTCTTCCTCATTGCTAGGAATGAATAAATTAAGTTAATTGAATTTGCCTTGCTGTCACACTATTTTTCTCCCTCTTTTCTTTGGTGAGGCAGAAAAATAGATCATTGATAGTGAAATATATTTGTTTATTTTCCCTAATTTTTGGAGCAACCTCTAGCAGTTGAAGAACCCAATGAATTCTTTCCCTAGTCCAATCTATGGTATACTGACACAGTGGTTGGTAGTTGCAATTATTATTGCTTTATATATAAATAGTTATATAGGAAAAAATTATTTAATGTCGCATAGGAAATTAAAGATATTTGTATTATTTTTGCTGAAGGTATTGATTTGGATGTGTAATTAAAGTCCAAATCTACTGGTGATTTTAGAGAAAGAAAATATTAGAGGACAAATAGGTAGGTGTGAAGGACATTATTTGCTAATGGATAATTCACACACTCTTAATCATTCATAAGAAAAAAGAAAATAAAATCTTCATATCAATTTTGTTTTTTTTCTAATAAACGGTTTTGAATTTGATTTTAGTAGTCGTTTCATGTCTTGGAGTGTCCACGTTAAACTGGAAATATAGGCCTTTTTATTTATTTATTTCAGTTGGGTGACTGCAACTAATAAGACAGGTTAATTCCAAATGGTCTTTGCGTAGCACCATCTTTTTGATAATTCAAGACAACATATAGTGTTGTAATTTCAACCCAACCTGACATAATTTCATAAAGTTTTAGAGGTAGCAGTATCTTACAATCGAGTATTATTTGACATAATTAATTAAGATTAGACTATTTTTTAATCGAGTTTATTATATCTCATAGGTTCAAATAGTGATTTTGAGTACCGATCTATTGTCCAACTGCTTAAGATATTCGGGTGCGAATTCAGATAATAATTTTAAAATTTAATTTGAGATAGGATATTATTGATAATCCTACTCTTATATTAGAATGGTGATAAAAAAAAATTCTATATTAATTAAGTTAGAGGTATATGGGACAAATAAATATATATATATATATATATAACACATGTCTTTTTATCTATTTTCAATTAATTTTAATTAAATATTTGATTTAAAAATTTAATATTATCAAATCTTAAGTCGAAAACTAAAAGAAAAGCGACTGATCAGTGTAACCCTTTTAAGATTATTTTGGATGTAATCATGAAAGAAGTGATCTCAAGTCTTAAACAAGCTGTGGCAGGCAGCTGATGCACATTCCACTATATATCATGTTGGTGGAGGAGCACAAGCAAATTAATGCCCACATCTCATCAAAAATCAAATCCAAGATGAAAATGCCCACAGTGCCATATTAATGCTGCTGCAAATGTGCAATGTGAGTAGGAATTAAAAAGAATAGAGCAATCTGACATCATCTTGTAGGTAATTTCTCATGGGATGTTTCACTATTATTATTCAAAAAATAAACAAATGAATTTCTTTGGGATGTAAATTTCCATTGGCCACAAAAAAGCAGCAAGTGATAATGCTGTGATCGTACACAGCAATAAGTTTTTCATTTTTTTTCATATTGTACGTCTCACTTTGCTCGATATTGGAGACATTGATTTGGTGAAGAAGCCATGGGTATTCCCTCCCACTTCAGCCTGCTCCTTTTCCTTTTGCACCCAATTTTCTTCTTCTTTTAGAAGGAATGGTACATTTACATTTTCTAAGAATTTAAATGCCAGGTTTCCAATTTGAAGCAAGATAATAAAAAAGGGTCATGTTCCATTGGATGCCACGTAATTTATAATTCGAGCAATGTGGAAGGAAAGCTCGTGTTAGGTCGGTGAGATCTGGAAATAGACGGTCCGAAAGTCTAGCCCAATATGAGCTCAGGTGGCAGTGAGCCAACAACAATCATTAACTTCACCCATGGCGTAAGACCGACACTTATCTGTATAGCTGTCTGGTGGGGCTTATATATTCGCCTTCTTGATTAACTGCCCAAACATCGCTATTATGATCACTAATTTCTTTTTAATTTCTAACTATAATAAGACAATCACAAGACAACCCTCCACCTATACATATTGTTGCATTGTCATGTCAATTTAATTACACTTTTTTTCCTTTATCTTTTGTTTTTTCCCTTCAAAAGCTGTCCAGAAACACAACACTTTGGATCAAATTTGACTATAAATTTTGACCTCACCGAGTGAGAAACGTGTAGTTCTTCTAGATTAAATAATTGTGAATGTTAATTAAAAATAATATAAAGTATTTAATTATTTAATTTATTGATGGATTTTTTATTAAAAAAACAATTAATGATGGAAAAAGTATGAACCCAGAATGACGGAAGAACCGATAGGGACAGGGAGAATTCTCCACTCTCAGACGGACCACCTTCGCGGAAGCTCACATTAGCAAAATCTGAGATGGGAAAAAGTGCCCTTCATTGCAAGTGAAAAGGCTCGATGGCATATTCCTATTTCAGGAATGTTGGTGAGCCAGAGTCCTTCGTTGTTTCATTCACCTTACACCTAACCAAAATTGAACTTTAGATGTGGAAAATTCAAATTATGGTTACTAATTTGAGTATCAATCATTTTCCTTGGTGGAGCTGACCTAGGCTTGATTCTCTATTTTGGAGACTATAGGCACAAGCCCAAATTGATAACTGAAATGTATCTAAAGTTTAATGAATTGGTATGGTAATTAATTTGGTGGGAATTTACTGTCTTTGATATGGTGACAAATTATATATTTGGTTATTATCCCAAAATATCGCAATTCAATTATTCATCATTATTTCTTTTTCCTATGTTGTACTCTTGATAATATATAAATTGTTGTAATAAGGTCATGTAATGCGGCATTTAAGAAAAATAGACTCATATCTGCAAAAGCATTGAGTGGGGAGAAGCACGTGTTAAGTCCGTGGCTGAGTTGAAAGTTGAAACTCAGATAAAATAAATAAAGAGTGGACGCGAATTTAATTAATTGGAAAAAGACGAACATTTTAAAGAACTAAATTACTTATAACTCATTCGATTACATAATTTATGTTTTTAACTTACGCTGTTGTAATTGGTAATATTAATATAGGTTTTACCAACAAATAAATAAAAAGATACATAATATTTTTATTTGTGTTAACCATCTTTTTCGCAAAATCATTAATTCCACTTCAATAAATTCTTCCTCTAAATGCAAGTTTACAATAGAGTTTTCAAGTTAATTTTCAAATATCACTAAGTCCATTGCTGAAAAAAAAATAATTGAGTCATACGAATTAATTTTTCTTTGATGAAGGTAGAAAATGAATTATTAGGATTTGAAATTTTAGGAGAGGAAATAGTTTAAATTTTGACTTTTAATAAAATATTAAATTATAGAATAATTTTTTTATTTTTTATGTAGTATTTAACTATTAATATATAAATTATTTTTAAATAATAATTAAATATTATTTTTTGAAATAATATTTAAATATTATTAATATATAAATTTTTCAAAAAAATTTACTTTTTGACAGCACTGTCGACGAAATTATAAACAAATTAGCAGATTTAGTAATATTATTAAATATATAAAATTTTAAATAAATAAATATTTTTTAAATTGAGTGGTAAACTTTAAAAAAAAAAAAAAACTCCACCCAGAGTGTGAGGGGCTGTTTGTTCGAAAATAGTAGAAGAGGCTGCTCCCAACTATTTTTTATAGATATCGACACAGCCTGCATATTGCTTGAAGGGGAACCTAGTTCTGGCTGTCCAGGCATCATCGTCACCTGATCATTCATCGGGAACCCGTCAACCACACTTGATTATTAATAAAACAAAGGCCTACGAAGAGCATCCGTTTACCCATTTTGCCAAATTAGGAAAAGAAAGATTAGGTTTTGCTGAACTATGTTTTCAAGGCACTAATGTATTCTAAAACTTGGTTAGGTTAGTATAGCATTAATCTTGGTTTAAACTTTTCTGTTTTAGAACACAATGATCCCCAGCGTTCGCTCATAGGCCTTCTTGCTTTTCTTGGTTCTGAATGTCTTAAACAACAAAATTTTTTTAAAAATGAAATGAATTTTCTTAAAATGAAATGAAAAAAGACAGATGTATAAAGTTAAAGACTTAACCTCGAGATAAACATAAATACATTGACACTATATCTTTCCTAATATTCATGAACATATACATTCCATAAACATGTTATCTTATATTTATGAATTGTTATGTTGATCCAAATCGATATTTTTTTATTAAAAAAATTACTTGTATATATATTACAAAAGAAAACAGATGAAATCATTAAATTTGTAAAAATTTTTCAAGAATTTTGCAATTCTACCGTTAAAGCTGTAGATTTCAGATCAAGCTCTTCAAAAAAAAAAAATAAAAATTGAATCTTATATACAACATACCAAGGGTTTCAAAAAAAATTATTTTAATTTCATATTAAACAAATAATTTTTTTAAAAAATAAATTTATAAATGTAAACATTGAATATCTTATCAAACGATGACAAAGAAGACACCACCGATTTAAGTAAGGGTGTTGTCAATTAGTTGGTTTGAATAAGAGAAAATGTCTATTATACCAAACATTTCAAAAGAAGGAAACCAAGTGTCATTTTATTTTGATATATCGATACCGCACACCTATTAAAATAACTTTTTGAAGAGAAAATAATTACCCATGACATGGAGAGGCTAGGCTTTCCATACAGTTAAAATGATACAGTAATAATTGTTCTTGTTTTTGTATACCAGTAACCCATTTTTGGAAACTATATTCGGCTGCAAAATGTGTCAACTTTAATTTGAATTGTTATTCTGAAATGGTACATGGAAACTCATTGTTGAGCTCCCTCCCTCCAGGCCTGGGCACACAGATACAGATAAAATTATTACAAAATGCAATTGTATGCATGCAACTGTTCTAATAAAATAACATTCGACAAAAATTTCTCTATTCCATCCTAGCTCTTCAAACAAACTTGGTAAAATAGCAAGTCATCCAAAAAACCTTTGTAAAATTGGATGTTTCTAATGTATCAATTAGAGCTTTGGTTTCAAAAAATGTTTACCAAAGCTTTGGTTTGGAAAGTTGTATTCTCAAGGAGTTCACCAATTCTCCCAGGCAAAATGCCAGTATCAAAATCTTTTTCATGCACCATAGATCATGGTTGCCTCTTTAAGTCTGCCTGGGGAACCACACTACGAACTGGATGCCAAGAATAATGTTAAATCGCAATGCGCTCGAAATCCAAATTTTCACATTTTCACAACTCTGCCTTAGATTCTAGATCTTCCGATGAACTTTCATTTGAAGAAGTCTCAGATGATGATACTGGCTCTGGGTTGTCCAGTTCATCACCTAATATTTTGGCAGTGAATTTTCTGGCCTCAAAGTCAAGATTTGTCCACTCAGAAACTATTCTTCTAGCACCCTGAGAGTGATGAGTCATAGATAACAATTAAAGTAATGCAAGGAAAAAGGATAGTATGATGATACAATGATTACCAGCATAAATATGTTTCCTTGGAACTGAAAACATAAATCTAGAAGAATATACAATTACCTGAAGTTTTGGTTCTTTCGTCATTGGATTGTTGCAAAGATCAATGGTTTTTGCCCTAGATTTTGTGGCATTACCACACCATGATTCACACCATAGCCATTCTTGGGGTAATGAAAATATGGGTACTGTATGCTGAGCATAGTTTGGAAGATCCTGAAATAGTAATGATAGGTGCTTGAATATCATATACAATTGCTGTATGTTAAGCCATAATGCGAATCTCAGAAAAAAATGAATTGAAAACACCCAGCTGCCATTTACATGCAAATTTTAACAATTTTCTTTTTCTTTTGGCTCACCCTTTTGTGATCCTTCAACATCCCAGAAACATAAAGAGCAACTACATGCATTATGTAATAAATTTGAGGGCAGAAAAACAATATTTATGCCATGAAAACTGACATTGTAAAGTCAGAGCAAAAACTAAAAGCACAAAATGACAGTAAGTAATTTAACTTGCCTGATCCAGATTGGCTAGACTGTTTGGATCCTTGCTAAGAGTTTCATAAAAGACTCTCAAATTATCTCCTGCTGCAGTCTCACGAAACTTCACCAAGTCAACCACATACAATGCACTGCAAAAGTATGATACATTAAGCTCAACATCATTTTAAGGACAACAAATTTATCGTTACATAATTTGAAAGTAATTACAAACCTTATATGGTATGGTCTTCCTCGTAAATGCTCTTTCCAGAATCCCTGCACAAGAAAGAGGAACAAAGAGGGCATGATTAGACTGTTTTATTATAGTTAGTGTTACTAAGTGTCAAAAGGAATAATACAGAAACATCAGCAAAAGTCAATTTTGAACATGGCACAGGGACAGATGTGGTATCACATTACTTGTCTCCAAAATCGATATCCATCCATGTCCTTATTGTTGTCACAAAAAGGAGTATATGCAAGAGGTCTTCCCTTTATATCCATGTCATAGAGTTCTCCCATATCCGCTCTAACAACTTGATCAGCATCAACGAATATAACCTGCACATGCATTTTGCATCTATGAAGGTGGCAAGAAATGCAACAGAAAAGAACAGTTGAAAAACAAGAACCAAGAAACAACAATACCTTTTCTAAGGAAAGGGGAAATATAACATCAAGGAACAAAATCTTATATGCCCAGATAATTCGCTGCTTTTCTTTCTGCTTATGTAACCATGTAGGCCATTTGTAGGTAATTAGTTCATACCCAAAGCCATATTCCTGTGCCATATGTGGAATCACGTCCTGCATTTTGTGTAAATAACCAGAGAGTATATGCACATAAGACATGCGCTTCTTAAAAATATAGGTTAACAAGGGGAAAAGAAAGTGCTAGACAAAGATGGAAAGACCACTAAAAAGATATATACAACCTTGAACTGAGGAGACAAGTAGTTCTTTATAAACCAGAATTTCACTGGACGACGCGTATTCTTTAAAACGCTTAAAATCATAATTTTAAGGAAGCGCTCATATCTGCAAAAAAAATCAATGAAAAGAAACAAATTAAGGAGAAGTTAAGAGAATATACCAAAATTGTTGTCATAGCACAGGCAGAGTATCAAACATGTGGGATGGGTGCTTAAACATGAAGACGTCATATGAGAAACGTTATAGGTTGCAGCAATTTTAACTTCACCAAGAGAAAAACGTCTTATTTTAATACAATAGAAGAGGCTGCAATATGTCAATTGTTTTTGCTACACCCAATACTGGTTTAGATTACCGTCATAAGCAGACTGACATCCCAACCAAACTGCAAAGTTAGATAGAAAAGACACAAAAATAATTACTTCAATTGCATTGCCATGACAACCTACTTAAAAGTTATACAGAAATGAGGCAAAACACAAGCAATAAAGCAAAGGAAAACAAGTTTCAATAGGAGTGGTGCATTTAAACTACAATCTGGAAGAGAGATACTGAAGTTAAGCCTGAGAAAACAAACTGTTGTAAATTACTATATGAACTGATATAGCAGAACCAGAAAATTTGCAATGAATTATACAGTATGCACAGTTCAAAAGTATCTTATCAATTTTCAAAAAAAAAAAAAAGGTATCTTATCCACCTTCCACAGTCTGTCTGGCAAAAGAAAATAAAATAAGTCTTGTTCTTGTATCTCAGAGGAAAACACAAATTACACTACAAATATAGAAATTTCATGTATTGCAGACAAAGTTAAACTTATCAAGGGTAACAGTATGAAATAAAAAATCTACAACAGCCATTTTAAACCAGGGATGAAGGTTATCAAGGGCAATATACACCAGCATGTATGCGTGCATTCCCCCCCCCCCCCCCCACACACACACATCTATGTATAAACATGTAAATGCTGAAAACACTATAGACCAGGAGCACTGACAACTAAATGATTCAAGAAAAAGGACTTGAACACTTACAAATGTCCTGAAGCAATTGAAAATATGTTAATTGTTTTTCCAAGTCGTCCACCCTTCCCATGCTCCTGAGGGAGGAAAAGCCATCAACCATACCACTACTTTGAGAATGACATTAAATATAAATCTCAAAACAATAAAAGGATACAAAGCCGTGTCTGCAAGTGAATCATACCATAAGGAGAATGAACGAAGTAAGATCTGAGAAAATAAAACTAAAATGCTGCCCATGTTTCAGCCGAAATGGAGGTGCTGAATGATGATAATAAGAAACATTCATTTTTCATCCACTTACCATTTTATTACACCTAATTGATGGTTTGATTTTGTTTTTCCCCCCCAATCCTTGCACCTTTTTCCATGTCCTTATTTGTTTCGCTTCCCTAATTTTCCCTTCTCATGTTAAGTACATTCATCACCATGTAAACCTAAGTTAAATCATATTGGTATGAAATCAAGCTCTGAAAGAGCTTACAGTCCCCTTTTTTGCATTTTTCCTTTTATTTTTCTTGTCCTTTTTTAAGCCACAGTGTTATCTTGTAAGATATAAAAATCAAATGGCTTCTGTCAATTCTGATCCTCTCCAAAAGATGCCAAAAATTAATAAAATATAATTAGAGATGATAGAAGGAAGGGAATTTATAGAAATAACATTTTGAATTTTGATATTTAATCCAATCAGAAAAGCTCAGTACAAAGTCTTTCTATAACACTTTCGGACAGCAATGAATAAAGCAAAGGAGAGCATGACCATGCCAGCGTATGAATCACTTCAAAGGCACAAAGGCACAAAGGCACACAAATAATCAGAAGATTGACTTATAATCCATGTTCCTAAGAATGCTTAGTGACTAATCCTAAAGAGGAAGGTAACTTTATTGACACAAAGTTCACCTCTCATTAACATAAAGCTCAAGAAAATTTCTCAATCAGGAAATACTGACGTAGAAATATAATTCAACCACTACACTATACATCACTCTAATAAATATAAGAAAATAGCAAAGTCATTTTGGGTATTATTTTCAAGTCACTTTGAAAAATAACAAAGCTCATATTGTTTAGGTAATATTTTTCAAAGTCATTTTGGGTAGTTTAATGTTGTTGCATGTCTTAATGTGCTATATTTTGATATTGCTAGTGCTAAGGACAATACTAATAAAGCCAATATTAGAGCTGTACCTGGAAATTAATTTCAACAGGAAAACAAAATTAAGCAGCTTTATGTGGGCCCTATCAACTATTTTTTCACACTTATTTTGACCTGGGTTCATGTGTCAATCATTCTCTTTCCATTTTCTGGTATCATCTTTCTTCTTATTCTGATTCCTTTCCCAGGTTTGTATAAGGTGAAATCTATATTGCAGCACAAATGAACAAAATAAACAAAGAAAAGAGATTTACTAAAAAGAAAACAAAAAGATACATAGAGCTTACCGCCAAACCGTCATTATTCTTTTTTGATTGCTCACTGCTGCCAATAAAACCAGAAGCCCATTTTAAAAAGTTTGAGTTCCAGCCATTATGTCCCTGCTAGGAGGAGGAAAAAGGAATTTGTTAAGCTATATGATGCAGATTCCTCAGTCATCCATGTGCACTAAAATGAAGATTGCACAAAATATTTCAAACAGCAGCAAGAACTCACCCTCTTTTCTTTTGAATGGCTGTCATCATCAGCTGAAATAAGCAATTTTTCATGCTCTTTTCCTCTCTTCTTTACTACTTCTAGATGAACTACTTTACCCCGCAAATCATTTATAGTGATGCGCTTTGACAAAGATTTCTCTTGACTTTCATTGTCACCACCATCCCTAAAAAGATATAACTCAGAACTTCTGCCGGAAGCAAGTTGCAGGTACCAAACTCCAGGTGATACTTTCATCTGCCAATAGCCCAAATTGGCCATGACAATAGTATCGACCAAATGAGGTGTATTCTTTGTTCCAAGAATTAGCTGAAGACCTCTGGGAGGGTCACGATCTTTCTCGGCACAATGACCTAAATTACACACCCAAAAATAAGTCTTAACAGAAAATATATACAGTACTCATTCACTCCTCTGGTTAGGCTTAGAAATTTCACACTATTTTTAGACAAAACAAACTCACCAGTCAGAACAAGAGCTTCAAGTTCAAAAACTGCTTGTAATGTTCTTGTCTCACCCAGGTTTTCAAGCAAAATATTATCCAGGTCATGACTGAAATATTAGTATCCAGAGATAGAGAAATTAGTCAAGGCAGTAAGGTACATGATGTTGCAACTCTTAAACATTCCATAAGGAACAAAGGGTGGGGGGCAATAGACTCAGAGGGAAATCAAAACGTTAATATTGAGGAAGAACCATACACAGCAATGATGGGCTCAACAAGCCATGGCTCAGGAACATCCAGATTCATGGTGAGTGTTTTGGACAATGGCATATTTGCAAAAAATGCTTTGGGTCCATTTACAGTGTAATCAGTACTGCTGAAATCATCCTGCAAGGACCTAACACTGCTAAGACACCATTCTTGAGGGTCAAATCTAGTGGTTTCTAAAGTGAGAGGCATACCATTGTTGGGACAACATATCTGTAATAGTTCTTCAGTGGAAGATCAACAAGGGAACTCTGCCAAAAAAGTAAAGCATATAATATTTTCCTAGACAGCTTTGCAATAAAAAATAAGATTTCAAGCAAGGAACAAAATAAAAGCTAAAGTGATCGTAGAGCAAGCTTCAATATAAAGCTGCGCATGAAGTGGCCTCATCATACAGAATGAAAATTTCAACACCAATAACACCAAACTCTGGTTTTACTAATGTTTTGAGAATTGTGAGACCCCTAAACTCTCACTACAGTGAAATTACACAATTCCAACTTTGGATATAGAGTCAGAACTCTTTGCTGCTATTTTTTTTTTTCAATGCTTGTTTACCTCATATAATGGCCCTCCCCCATCCTCTACATGGACCAAGTCTAAAATCCTATGCTATTTTGCCCTTGGCATGAGTACATATCTCTCCCATCTCCCAATTACATTTTCTATTCACAAGCATCACATGTTAGACATAACCAATACTGAAAATATTGACTCACCAGAGATTTAGTACAATGTGGTTACAATAACCAAAATTATAAATATTAACTTACCAAGGGATTTAGTACAATGCGCATGCTTGGATGGACATACTTAGCCAGAACTCGAAGAAGTGAGGATAGTTTCTGACCAAATTGGCTTAAAGGATCAACAACCGCATCAATATGAATACTAGAATTCTCATTATTTAGAACAACAGCACTGGAAACGTTTCAAAAAGAAAAAAGGCATTAGTTATACATTTCTGGACAAGGAATCAGAGAAGTAAAAATAATAAGCAAAAACAAAGTGAAACATACACTACTTGTCAGCAGCAAACAAGAAATGAAAAGCAGCATGAATTTGGAAAAAATCAACTCTTCACAGAATAAAAAGAAATGAAATAACAAAAACCTCATCGGCATCAATATGCTTTAGAAGCCTTACCTAAATTGTGCATTCAAAACCTCAAAGCGGGCACTTTCAGTACTTCGATCCCTTGTAGCCATTGAAGATGACACGAACATAACAATATCACTAACATATTTACTGGAAGCAGGAGTAAAATCAGCATAGACACAGTATGTCTAACCCGAAAGATAAAATGCTCAAAAATACAGTATTCTATCAGTAGAAAATAACAAAAATCTAATTCCCAACCAAACTTGAAAAGTCTATTGGCAATCAGGAATGAATATCATAAACCAGCACAATCAGTAGCTTGCAAGTTATTGAGCATATAGAACAACAGATGCAGGGAGAAAAAAATATAGGAAGCTCCCCAAGTTCCTGTATGGGTATACACTGCATATGCTGCAATGATGGGCGAGAGATGGAGATTACATGAAGTAGATAACCACTGAGCAGAAAACTAACAAACCTTGTTAGCATGTCAGGATCTAAGCCTTGCCAATTAACTTCCTCAATAATCTGTACAATGTGCTTTATTCTATGCTTGAACTCAACAGACTCCAGAAGATGCAGATCATGGCTCAGAAATACACCAGCATCTACAGAAGTAACCTATCAAACAGAAAAATAAGAATGATAAAGCTTCGTAAGAAGTTAAAAAACGAGTTGTTAATGCAAACAGAAAATAAGGAATCAGTCCACCAAAAATGCTAAAAATTTATGGCACGTTTAAGAGAGATAAGACACACCCTTCCATTGGTAATAACTGCATTAACACCAGATGCAATCCCAAGTTGTCTATATAAAAATTGGGCCACCTGCATACAATTGCAATTTAACATATTAACATCTCTATGAGAATTAGAAACACATATCAACATTGAGTCAAAGACTTAATTACTATCCCTTACAAGAGAAACACTTTTGGAACAGAATTAAAATATGTCAAACAGGAAAAATAAAAGAATTGAGCGACTGCTAGAACAGCTCATAAAAAGCAAAGAATCAACTAATGTTACCTTATTCAATTGTTCTCTCAGCTCCTGAGCAGAAGCATCTGGTAGAGAGGATTTATATGCCTTAGATGACAGTTCATTAGCCTCAGCAAGTTCATAGACCTTATCAATGAATGCTTGAGTGCTTTCAGCTGCTGTGGGAGATCTAACAATGTAATTATGCTCATAAAATGAGCATGCTTGATCTAAAAACTCTAATACCTTCTTCTTATGACTGCAACACAGCATAAATGCAAGCAATATCAGATTATAATTGGCAGGTAAAGCATAGTAACAAAATTCAGTATGATGAAATAAATCCCATAAAACATTTAGACTTAGGAAACCTATATGAGGCTGCAGTGATCTCAAAGGTCTTCACAAGTAGAAGACTAGGTAAATTAGCACCCTGACTAGCACTGAATAGCACACCAACACGAGCACCTTTGGTCCCTCCAATCTAGTAAATAGTGCAAGCATTGCTAGAACATCAATAATGATAGTGATGATAACAATAACATCACATTCAAACAAGAATCAAAGCAAAAGTCATAGCATAAAGAATAACCAGATAACGAATTCCTTCACGAAGTAACTTTATCCCTTTTTTTGATGTGATATCAACAGCAAGAAGATGAGTTACGGGTTTCACATTATCCACAGCTGTAATTGATCAACTCATTAACTACGTTAGAATGCAAACAACTACATGAAATAGTAAAATAAAATTAATAACTAAAATAAAGTCTGCTTACTTTCAGGAGAATGTAAATAATTAATGTCATTCAGTACAGATTCCCCTCCAAGGATTGACGAAGCCAGAGATATAAAGCTTGGTTTAACCTTGCCATCAACAATAATCTACATCCAACCAATATCATATTACTACGAACATATCTTAGTAATGATATCTTAATATAGATGTGATATTCTAAAAAGAATCTAAGTGATGCTTTACCTGTGGATTATAGCGACTGACACCATTTTCTGATAGGAATTTGTCCAGCACATCAGTGTGTGAATTTATTTGCCCATAGTAAACTTGTTCTTGTATTCTGGGAAGCTCATCATTCATGGCATTTATAAGTGCTTCCTGCCCAGAGTAAACACAAAAAAAGAATATTTGAGTTTAAATTGAAATTTTAAAACTTTATGACAAAAACAGCTAGGAGATCATCATGATAAAAAGTCAATGTCAGAAAAAAGAAAAAAAAGAAAGACTCTTATATAGTACTTGACATGATAAATCATCAAATGATTTTAAGGCAAGGAAGTAATATGCCAAAACTAAATGTAAAAGAAACTAGCATACCATAATTCTCCACAAGAAAAAGAACATTTAAACACAGAATAAAAAAATTGTACTGCCCGTTATATTCATGAACTCTTATGTGCCTGTTATGAAGTTATCCAATAAAACAATCAGCCCAAACAGGCAAAGGGACACCAAATAGTCAAAAAGCACAAAACATCAACATAGGAAAGATAAGCTATGCTGTGATTATATAAATGAATGATATAAGTACCTCACTAGAATCAAGGACAAGACCATTCATCAAAAGGCAACACTGCAGCTTGCCCACACCCAGCTTAAAAACAAACAAGGAGCTCTCTTCAGACAGTTCCTTAAAAGTCGATTCCTTTTGCAGCTTCAACAGTATTTCTTGTGGTGGAGATTTTGCTTTTGGTCTACAGAAACAACAGTCATATTGATTTAATCAAGCAAATCTAAACCTTCTAAACTTTGTGGAGCATAAAATATAGACATATGAACAGCACGTGTAAGTAGAATAAATCAACTATAAATCTCTTCAAAACTTACAATACTGTTTCCACAAATGCCTCTTCAATAAGGTGCATTTCAAGAGCATCATCAGAGGACTCAGCAGATTCAATTCGTAGTCGATTTGCCTGCCACAAGCATGTCAAAAAATTTTATTTAACACTGCCAAATGCATCAAAATAGCAAATGTGTCATCCATGATTTTGGAAAATTCTCCTTCCTAGTAGAGAAGATAGCGACCCTAGCCTAATATATTAGAGATACTCTGCCTTCCCCTGCCACCCCCTCTTTCTCCCAACTTTCTCTCCTTTCATCTAAGACTTCCCATTTACAGCATGGGTTTACGTGTAGTAACTACAGAAATAAGAAATTTCCAATTCCAAGACATAGCATGGCATTTTGCGGTGATCATAGCAATAAATATAAGAACAGCAGCAACAATAACAGCTATGATGAAGAAATGAATATGGTGATCTATTCATGTATAGAATCATTAATTTACTATTTAACATAGTAAAGTTTGCTCATATATATCCTCTTATCTCCTTTGCAAAAAATATGTCACGAGTTTCTATATGCAAAATTCAAGAAGGGTGTAACATTAACTGAAAAAGAAGAAAGATGATTTGTGTAAGAAAAGGATAAATAAGCATCACAACAACTTTAAGTTAGTCAGCGGCATATAATTGAACCTCTAACTTCTTGTTCTCCCCAAGCAGTTAATATTTCAGAAAATATAGGAGATAAAGAACAAAGAAACATTGGAATAAGGTCATTAGCAAAAACCTACAGAGATATAATCAATTTTACATCCAATCAACAGTTGAAAATATGAGAATAAAAGAGATGGTGTAATATCAAAGCCATACATTGCTTAAAAATTGAAAAGCAGTTTGAGTCCCATGGTTTTCCTTAATATAGATGAAAAGTCGTATAATCTGCAAAACAATTACAATCGACAACGTTTATTAGCACTGTAAGTTGCCAAACAGAAACTTCAATTAACTTAGCAGCAGAACGAAGTCATGAAATAACTGAGGAGAAACCATGGTTCAGCATAAATAATATCAAGTATCACAATAGGTACAAGAAAAAGTATTAAGCAAAACTAAAGTAAGCAACTACCAAACTGGATTTATCATCCTCGATTTCACTGTCATGCTCCAAAGAAGGTGAATGAAGTTCACCACCACTCATTCCAATCTTCTTGATGAACTGTGTAGAATACAGTATCACCCCAAATCTCATTGGGAAACTATTCTCATAGAAAGATGTAATCATATCGATGGACTGCAAGATTCCAGTTAGAAAATACAATGAGAAAACTTATGTGAGCAAGATAACGCAATAAATAAGAGAGAGAGAGAGAGATGAAATCATCCAGAAGACAGAAGAAAAACATGCCTGAAGACCACAAACTGTTGCTGGATCAAGAACATAAACTGCATGGAACAGATTCTTACGGATATACCGTAGCTGGCCGGGGAAGACAGGCATTAAAATCTGCACAAATGTCATCAGAAGACATGTTTTGAACAACCATTAGCAGACATGCTTTCCAAGGAAAGCTCATGCATGCAGAACCATCTTAGTCTTAAGAGAGATTTTATGAGAAATTAACATACATCATTTATATTACTCCTCCATCGCCTATACATAGCATCCTCCTCCAAGTTATTGAGATAATGAACATGGGAAGAACGAAAATCAACACGAAACATATCCGACTCAGGAGGAGTCACAGTTGATAGAAGCTTTCGTACGGTGCCTTGAGGGATCTGAAAAAAATTAGAATCAATAATTTACTAATATATGCAGGCTGACAAACATGAGATGTGTGCCAGAATGCCTTGATAAGAAGCTCATGTATCATGGAAGATCTTCTAATACCTAGAAATAAGGAGACTCATCAAATATATATAATTATTGAACCATGCTAGTTGAGCAGAAAATAGCACTAGAACAATGGTGACAGACAATTGATTTGTTTTTTGCAGTTAACAATAAATTAAACACATCATGCAGAACAGAATCATGGTAGGCTAGCACAACAAATGGCCCTGATATATTACATACATGCATTTCTCATATGAAATTAATTATTGAAATCCTGATCACAAGAAATATCAGATATAAATTGTTTATTTTGTTGGAAGCCACATAATAATCAGTTCTTTTGAGGGAAAATAAAAGGGGGCCTCAGTTACAGGCACCAAGAATTTTGGACCCTGCACTGGGTATATTTGCCTTTTCTAAGTAACCAGGGATCAAACAAGCCCTTGCAATTATGCTGAATTGGATCAACTTGTTTATCTTTAGCTACCAAATTATGAACATCAATCTAGCTCTTTTTTGTTGCCTATGCACTTGCTTGTACACACACACACACACATCTACACATTCTGCTTCAGTACTTATACTAGTACTGTTCTCTTCTCAACTGGGGCATTTTCAAACTTATCTGAACAAGTGTAGAAAATGCACATATTTAATTATGGCTCAAAGGAAACATAAAAGGAAAAAACAGTTACTAATTTAAAAAATTAAAAAAATAAGGCTATATATATTGAGCAAAATGAATATGATACATAAAGCGCATTTTTGAGTAGCTTTCACTGATCAATCAAACAAAAAGGAACTTAGAATCATTCACCTTCAATTTTGAAAACTGATCAGCCAATGATAGCTCCTGATGGATTAAGTCAACCAACCTATAAAGAAAATAATAGAAAAAACACAGTATCAGAAGTAATATTACATTGATTGAGTCACATCAAAAGGCATTCAAGTGATACCAAACAAAGAGCTAATGACATACACAGGAAATGGAGAAAAGAATGCACTGTTATAATAAACAAACAAGAATTTGAGAACCACTGGCTGTAAAAATTCAATTATTATGACCCTAACTCAAGAGTGCTATCCCTAGATTATGTCAAAACATTCAACAATATAAGGCTTTTGAAAGAATATATCACAATATCAAACATCAGGCTTTCCCTGGAGTAAAACCTTATGCAGATATACAAATTGACTCCGCTTCTAAGAAAGTCTTCTTCCATTAAATCTGAAATTTCATGACAGGGTCTGTTTGATAGAATTGAAAAAAATCACAGCAGTGATTCATTTGCATGAAAAAAGTTATTTTGTGTATTTTTCAATTTTAAAATAGAAATTCAATTAAAATTGTGTGGTAACTATGCCCAAAATCTTCAGGTATAGATGGAGCAAAAGATAGATATTCCAACAAGTCATGAATTCTAAACAGATAAGATCTCCAGTGAAGAGAAAAAGAAATAAAGGAGAAAAAGTATTACAGATAAAGGTCAATATCTTCGATATTGATTAAAGCACCATTCAGAGCCATTAAAGACTTGCCAGGAGGGATCATTCTCTGGTTTGCAATTATTTCATCTTTTACAGAATCATTGAGCTGCAAATGCACAAATTTGTAAACATTGATTAGAAAAACCAATTGGATACCTTAATCTGGAGCCAATATTACAGTTATTTACAGCTGCTCCAACATTGAAAGTGATACTGAGAAGTTACCTTCATCCGAGATAAAGAAGAAACTACACTAGGAAAATTTTGGCTGATTTCTTGCATTGACTGCAAAGGATCAGAGGCTTGTACTATTCTCTGAGCTGTTTGATGTCCTAAATCTGTTAAGGCGGGGAGGGTGGGGAGGGATTTTAAGATTAGAGAAGTTACAACAAGAAGAAAAAAAACCTTGAACAAAAATGTACCTTTCAGTTCCCAAACATCAAGAGTATCTGATATCGTTGATGACAATAGATAATCCCTAAAAGCCATTATCTCAGAAGTAAGCTCAGGTTTGCGTTCCTGCAAAATGGAAATAAAAGAAAACATTAACTTCAGGATGACATGCAGGTTTTACGGTTAGAAAACATTATAACCAGAGTTGACTCCTCCCCAAAGAGAAAGATTTTGTGATTAGAGTTTATTCATTTAGAAATATGTCCATGTAACCAATGTTCATTGAAACAGTTGCAACTTATATTAGAACAGGAGTATTGAGGAATTATAAGGATAACAAACCAGAATTTTTGAGAATATAAACCCTCTAACTTCTTGGCTAAGATCTTCAGTCCGAGGGTCTTCTAGGGTTACACCTGCAACTCAAACCTCAAGCCCTTAGAAAGATACGTCAGAAATCAAGCAATAAAGCACGTGATTTTGAAGCAAACAGAATGCATTCTAACATAAAAATCCATGAGTGCAGCAAATCTTTTCAAGATATTTGCATTTGTAATAAAAAACCATAGGCATTCCCATTATGCTATCATATTATGATTAAGAACTCTAAAGAAAAATGAGATGTATTCATACAAAGAAACCTCAAAAAAGAGAAAATCAAAGACTAATGAAGGTTGAAAGTATCCAAAAAGCCACAGAAAAGCCTAGAAAGAACAGTTCCATGACAAGGGCGTCTGAATCAGAGAGCAACATATCACTAAAGAAGAGCCATAAATAAGCCCAAAAACATCAACCGCTAAAAAACTGCTATGTCTAACAAGGAAACGTCACAATGGGATCAAGTGCAAAGATCAACAAGGTCAATCAACAAAAAGCAATAGAAGATCAACATGAAATACTCATAGAAGCATCAGGAAAAAATAAATAAATAACTTCATGGAAAAAATAATCCTATTGAAAATAAAATGCTGCTACTCAGGTCATGCAAGATTGCTGGCTTGGCATACAGAAAAAAGACTATCTTTCTAATTGGCAACTAATCTGTCAAAAGTGCTAACCTTTCTTTATGGTACTGTCATCTATGGCTTTATATTCCATATTCTTCAAAGCAAGCTCTACACCATAGCCACCCAAGTTTAAGGAATCCCTTGTGCCAACAGCTCCACACAAGCCAACTTCTGCTTCACAACCAGAAGGTAATACTGATCTGACAACATATTTAACTTTTCCCTGAATGTTAATGAGGTAAGTCAGAGCAATTATAACAGCTAACAAAGAGTATGATATCACAATTCTTATAAAAGAGAAGAAGGAAAGGGACGAAAGGGGAAAAACTATATGCAGATAGTAACCTGTCTGACCTGTAACATTCAGTAATTCAAATAAGCATATAAATGAATAAACTCCAGATATATCTGCAGTATGGATAATATTGAGTTACAGCTATAAACCAGGGAAGAATGTTCCCACTAAATGCCAGATAAATCTGGTGCAGGCGTGAAGAATAATTATGATTTCTATATTTTCCTTTTCTAATAAGTTACTACTTCAAACAAGAGGTCTAGAATATTGCAATCGCAATAAGTGCTTTAACCTTTTTTTGCTGAAAATAAGTGCTTTACTTCAAATGATGTTTGTCAATTAATATGTGATTAATACATTCATAAGTGATAAAACTAACAGGAAAGATAGATGTAAAGAATAGAAAAAAAAAAAGTCTAAAGTAAAGAATTAGAATGCAACAAACTACAACAGCACCATAACAGACCTCTTTGGCAGCTTGAACTAGGGTAACATGGAACTGCTCAAAACAATTTGTTCCAAGCGCACCATACAGAATAGCGACTGGGCTCATAATATTTGAATCATAATGGATGTGATCAAAATCATATAATTCAGGCTGCTGAAACGAGTCTCCACCGCTGGCAACCAACAAATGAAAGTAACAACAATTCAATCATAAACGTTTATCAGTTTCAACTTAAAAAGATATCATAACAAATACTAATAAGGAGCAATAGTTACAGTTCATTAGGTCTCTGAAGCCACAGCAGCAGTTCTGCAACATCAAAGAACAGTGCCCCACCAGTGTCCACCCAACAACATTTTCCACCGGGACTTCTTGGATTTATACCAACAAGCAAGGGATCCAACTTTTTAGTTTCTAAGATTTCACTAGCATCTAGCCCGTTCACATTGTTTGAGTAACTATCATCAGCCAGTGGAAAAGAAGAAAGAGACTCCTCTGCTAATTGCCGATAAAGCACCAATCTCGGGGATGCTGATCTTAGAGTTAAGGAGAATTCAAATAATGATGACAAGGTTTCACTTAAAAGAGAGCTGCAATGTTTCAAGATTTTTTTAAGGCAGTCTTTAGCTGAATGAGAATCACCACCAGTTTTTGCAACATGTAGCCAGTCGTCAATGAACTCCCAGAAAAGATTTTTTGACTCTTTAGAAAGTAATTCACTGTAACAATTAAAAGATGATTACAAATTTGGAAAGAATTGAGATAGGTTCAGGAAAAAGGTACTATATAGTTTAAAAGAAACTAGCAAGACTGACATACAGATAAAGATATTATCTCTTAGGATGATTATGCTACAGGAGTAACTTTAACACAGAAAAATACCAACAGATGCCAAAGTATACGAATATATAAATAAATTCCACAACTAGAGAATCAAAAACCCACGAAGGCCAAATAAAAATTATAAGAAGAAAAAAAAACCCAAATGAACTGAGAACAAAAAGAAGGGAACATACCCGGCTTCCAAAAGCAATGGAGTACCCGACCACTTAGCCCGAATCGCAGCTTCAACGTTCTTTGGCCTTCGATTTTGAGCTCCAACGGAAGTGAACCCACAGAAGATTGCACAAGCAAGAACGATTAAAATGCAAAGCCGAGATCTTAAACGGGTCTCCATTTGTGTTAATCAAATGGGAATTTCCAATTATTTCTATAGAATTTCAGGTTCAAATAGATCCAACATTGATGAGCAATTAGAGATCAGAGAGTAATAGTCTCAGTTTGGTAATGAGTGAAGAAACAATGAGGGAGACGACCATCGGGGAAGACTTCTTAAGCAAAAGGGCTAAAAGGTTGGAAAAAAGCCGGGTCTTTTAACGGCTGCATCGTCTTTGCATAGAAAGACCCAAGGATATTTTGGGAAATCTACGGTTTTGAAATGGAGCATCGGTGTTGTGAGAAACACGTCATTGCATGACGTGGTGCTATGTGATTGGACTATAAGCCTTCACAGCCTCTTATTCCTCCATTTTATTTCATTTTCCGGGAATTCTAACGCTTAATTATGACAAAGAAAATTGCAAGACCTAATTCTCACTAATCTTGAAGATTAGGGATATCTTATCTCAGAAACTCGAAGAAATCGGATCTGTCTGGAAAGCATTGGTCTGCTAAAATACCCGCATTACTCAAGGATCAGCAGTTCTTTCCTAGCACTCAATCACAGGAGCATTTTCGCACCTTTTAGGAAGAAATCTCGGGTAGAGTTCGTGTTCTTAGAAATGGTAGGGTTGCTTAGAGTCAGGGTTAGAATTTCTGGAGAATTCTTGGTAATAACAGAGGGAGCGAACACATGTAAACGAGTCGGAAGATGGATGCTAGCTACGGCGACATTAACGTTTCGATGGCCGGAAAAGAAAAGAAAAAAGATGGATTCTAGTTTGAAAATATGACCAAGTGAGACCAGATGAGAGCTGGCAACAGTCTTCTCCTATCTTATTTTGAAAGTATGAGAGCAGCGGCAAGGTTTCAGGAATTTGAACTCCAATTGCCCCAATAACAAATCTGTCTTCAACCTTTCTCTAAAATTTTGTAACAAAGGAACATAACAATAATTCTAGAAAATATCAGCAAGATAAGAGACCAACACCCATCTGCTAGAGAGGACAGTGTAGCAGATAACTTCTTGAAATGACTTCCATCATGGCTTCTGCTGTTTCAAAATCCATTCAATCAACTACAAATGATATAACTATTGACACCCATGAATGCCATAACAAAGTATTTAGCAGGCAACCCTTGGCTGCTCAAAGGCAATGGATGAACCAGAATATCTTACCAGCATTCTCAGTGCCTGATCCAGAAGTTGAGGAGTTATAATGATATAACTTCCATCCTTTTTCAGCTTCGAAAAAGGTTGGCACCGAAGGCACCATCCAAAATGGCACAATCTCTTTGGCGGAGCAGTTCTCATCTCTCAACCAAGAAGTAAAGATGTTCTGTAATTTTTAGTAGTATTTTTCTACATGCATTCATAGAAACCCAAACTGAGCAGTCTCACAGCTGCAATTCGCTTCGCCCGCACACATACACACATGCACGCACAAAAGAGCACGCAAAGCTCTTCCATTTCTCTAGTTTTTGCCAACGACAAAGCTTCAACCTGTGTGGAAAAGCGTGCTCATGGTGTTCTGTATTCCGATTTCCCACATGCCTCTCTTTGAAGCTATGGAGCTTGCAGCTGAGCTCTGCAGCAAAGTGCACAGTTTCATATGTAATGCTAGTTTTTACAGCTGATCTAACATATGAAAGATTGTCCCAATCATTTTTAAGAAAAAAAAAACAAATAATTAAAAAATATATATTGTGATTTTAATAAACTGAATTGAACCCAAATTCACTATACCGTATAGTGAGAGCGGCGGTATACAACATTACATAAACCAGAACAAGGCTACAAGCTAGAGCTAGTATACAAGGACTCAACAAAACCTATATACAGAAGGATAGCATGACAAAAAGAATGGAATGTCTGAAATCTTTGCACATTGAGAACCCACTGAAGTCATTACCTCTCTTCAATGACCTGCAGAGTACATAGCTGTCAAGCCTGCTTGCTACTGCACTAGTATGACAAATGGCTTTTTCAAGTCCAAGTTATCATTAAAAAAGGGGGGGAGGGAATCAAAATGAGCAGGATGTGTGCCAGGTTTTATGGTGAAAGAAGAGAAATAAACCCAGGATATTTACATCTCAATGCATTGAAGTGAAGCAAGATCCTAACTGCAACTTGATTTTTTTCATGATCATGCAAAAAGTCTGACATCATTCATTGTTTTACCAAAAAATAAAGGGCAAAAAGGAGCTAAAAAACTTCAGCTGGTAAGAGCAATTTCTGAATTCTCTCGCCACGCCTATCTTCTTGGCAGCCAATGGAGGTCAATGCTTGGTTTGTAGAAGCTGATGATTGAGGACTAGATACACCAATCTAATACACACATCTTCAGGTCTTCATTTATATCACAGAGTCTTTTAAGCCACCCCAAACTTTTCTTGCAGAACATTATAGCATTGCAATTCTATGACTACAAAATAATATTTTGACTTTATAATATACTAGCTGGCTATGACCTGATTATGTTTGTTCCAGACATCTTGTATGAAAAGCCTATTGAACAAACACAACAAGGATCCTCCTCAAACTTCTGCTTCTCCATGTTCATTTAGTCAACTACAAATAGTGATGGAAACTACAAGCATTCCAGATTACCTGAGCATGTCTCCCGTACACAGTCGTGGTCCACTTAATGTTGGTGAGATGCTGAAAGCATTGCCATCACCATAAAATTTAGAGTGTCCAAGAGGCATTGGTCGATCTGGAATCCCAAGAACTTCAATATCACCTTCTAACATTTTCAGTGCATCCGAAATGGTAGGCCGTAAAGCTACCATTACATGAGCACACAAGATGCCAACCTGCAGAAATCTCTCCATTATAGCCTTTGGATTTGAACTCACAGAATCCCCATTATTGATCAAGGAATGATCCAAAGCCTCCTCTATTTTTCCTGCCTTCACCAATGACCAAGCCCAATCTGTTATTAAAAATGCACGAGGTGAGCCTGATGACGACAAATCAAGAGCTTTTCTCCCGCACATTATCTCCAAAACAACCACACCAAAACTATAAACATCACTCTTCTCAGTCAACTGCCCATAAAGAGCATATTCAGGGGCCAAGTATCCATGAGTTCCAGCCACTCTAGTAGTGAGGTGAGACTGACCTTCCTTACTCTGCTTCGCCAACCCAAAATCTGCCACTCTTGCTCTCATATCACCATCAAGCAATATATTCGTGGCCTTAATATCTCTATGATATATTGCAGGCTTCACGCCATAGTGCAAATAAGCTAACCCCTTTGCCACATCCAAAATTATGTTCTTCCTCTGAGGCCAGCTCAATGGTTTACTTTCCACTTTTGATGGGAACAAATGGTCATCAAGATTTCCATTTGGCATATAATCATAGACAAGATACCTTCGGTTCCCTTCCTCACCATAGTTTTCATCACCATCAATGATACAGCACCCTCTAAGTGACACAAGATTCCTATGCTTCAGATTGCTAATAATCTCAACCTCATTGCAAAACTCTTCATCTCCTTGAAACTCTGATTCTATAATCCTCTTAACCGCAACCACCGTCCCATCAGGTAAAACCCCTTTGTAAACAAAACCGAACCCTCCTCTCCCTATAAAATTCTTCTGTGAGAAATTATCCGTCGCCTTCTCAAGATCATGAAGTTTGAACCAAATTGAACCTGTATTGGGCCTCAATTTTGGCCTAGACTCTTGCTCCTCTAAATCGTAAAAAATAGAATCAGAGCCACCGATATTTTTCTTTTTAAATTTCTTTTCATACCAAAAGTACAAACCCAACAAGCTAAACGTAACAAAAAGTGCAACCCCAGCTCCAGTTAAGCCAAAAACAAGGACTGAACGTCTTCCACCGGCTGAATTGGATTGTTCATTCAAAGTTAATGCAAAAGCACATTCCACAGTCCCATCACTTTCAGGTCCAAACTCATTAGCAATTCCAGCAGCATAAAGAACAACAAAATTAAAACAATCAGTAGAATGATTTGCATTACCATCAAGAGAGACCAACTTAGTATGAACTTCGTTACCAGCACGAAGACAAGTATCACAAGCAGTAAGATCACCGAGATCAGGCCTGCAGCCCTGGTCAAGTGCAGTAGATTCCCCTAGCTTGGCAACCCAATCTTGGGTTGTTTGTATGTGGGCACAAAGATCAGGTGTAATCACAAACTGCATAGGCTCAAAACAAAGGGAAGCAAGGTTACCAGGAAGAGAGAGAGAGTTGAGCTTTGACTGGAAATCTTGGAGGCAAGAAACAGAAGTGGGCAAATTTGGTAGCTGAAAGAGAGAGGTTTCTTTAAGATGTTGGGCAAGTCCAATACCAAAGACTGATAGTAGAGATACGCAACAATTTTGTTTTGCAATTTCAGCTTTGGAAGCTAAGTTGGGGTGAAAGTTGCGGCACATGGATGAGTTCCATGGGATTCTTGTTACATAGTTGAGGTCCATTGGGCATTTTGCAGATGAGTTAGTGGAAGCTGAAGGTGAGGCAGCTAAGGTAAAAGAAAGGGCAGCTAGGAAAATGAAACAGGCAAGCTCTAAAGCAATCTTCATTTTGTGTCTATGCATTTTTCTTTTTTCATTCAAGATCGATAGGTTTTCTTTTCTGGGTTCTGGTTGATGAGGAAAGGAAAGATAAGGCTATGAGTTAATGACAACGGGAGGTTGCAGAGATGGGGGAAGGAATCACTTGGTCAAACCCACTCCATTCACTCTTCCGTGGCTGCTGCTGAGTTTTGTTTCTAGCATTCTCTACTTTCATCCATGGCGCGTGCCAAAACATACCAGGAGAGGAATAGGGCTTTGATTAGAGCGTGAATGCACGCAACTCAATGCAGGGTGAAAAGACAAAATTGCTGCTGACAGAGGGCAAATGTCACTTTCTTATTTCCCTCTCTCTCTCTTTGTCTCTAAACATTTGCTAAATGCGCTTTGATGCTAGCAGGAAAATTCGTTCTAAAACAACGAAGTCCCCACTTCCCAACTTAATCATTGTCTGCATTTGCAACTTTTGTCTAGGATTTAACAGCCTTAAAACTCTGATCTTCAAGCTCAGAATCAATTCTCAATTGAAGATTCATTGGTGAAAATTAATTTCCCATCAAAAACAAAAAAACGAAAGTCAATAATCTTGACTTTGAAGAGAAACAAAGTCAAAAATGTCTCTGACACAACAAATCCACCCTTGGAAGTGTAATTGAACAGATCGTGGAATTTCCCATTCATTTCTTACCTGTAATAATTGGATCTTTTTACTTGGTTTTTTCGTCTTTACTTCCACAGTTGCAGCCCCTAAATTTCGAATGTATCTCCCTGACCCTCATCTATTGCTTGACTTTCTCCATAGAAAATGACAGATACCAGCTACATACGTTTCTAGGCCTCAACCAATATGAGATTTGACCACGTGTCAAATTTGTTAATATAATTTATAAAAAAAAAAGAGAAAAAGGAAAACACGTATTTTCACATGAACAACTACTGTTTTCTATGATCAAACTCACTCCCCTCTCAGCATTTATTTATATTAAGTCGGCAAGCCTAGGTACTGTTAGGTCATATGGGAGGGCGGCATGGGGTTGCTTAATTTGGCTTCCCTCTGGTTTTTTAATTTTAATCGTTTTAGAATATTTTAAACAACTATTCTACACTTTAAAAACGAGTATTAATTAAATCATCTAATAAAAAAACTACAATCGCTTTGATTTATCTCTTCATTGTTTCCTCCAGAATTTGTCGGTAGTTTTTGTACCAAAGCACAAGAGTTTTCAAACCATGTTTGTATCCTTTTATAAAAAAGCCTCTCGAATTTGAAATTATATGCTTAATGATAAAGATATCAACGGGGTAAAATATTCTTTATTTTTTAGATTTTTTAATTCAAACCTTGTTATGTAATAGAGCATTTGAATCTTATAAATACTTGATTAAATTCTTGAATTATTATCTGAATTTGTAATCTAATTATCCTAGATATTTTATAGATTAAGCACCTGATTAAGTTAAATTCAAAATTATCGTTTATGTATATTATTAATGGAAATTAAATTAATAAATGAAAGTTAGTTCATAACCAATTAAGTTAAAGTTTAAATTAATAAATTTTTGTAAGTGTTATATTAATTATAAAGAATTTATAAATAAAAATAATACTTAAAAAACTATAATTTAATATTAAAAATCAATATTTATAATTAGATTCGTATAATGGATACTCTAAGACTGAAGCCACAACAGGAAGTAAAACTATTATTCGAACTCAATTATAAGATATCATAATTGTACTTAATCAAGTTGGATAATACAAAATACTCGATTATAAAGTACCTATTAATATACCTACTCGATGAATAATATTTCCCAACATAATTTATAAAATGCCTTCATAGTCTAATATAATTAGCTAAGAAGACTAATCGTTTAGACACCTAGTCAATGTACTTTCAAGAGGATAATTAATCCTAAAATATTATATCATATAGTTGTGATTTGAACCACTCCCCAAATTAAAAATTTTCCAATTCACCAAAAAATAATTATTTACATGAAGCAGAACTTCTTAAACTACTCCGACATATCAAACAAGTCAACATAATTGCTCTTAAAAAAAATTTACATAATTTTAGAGGTTTCATAACCAAATACGTCTCATTAAATTATTTAAAATTACTTTACTTTTGTACTACTATGAGGTGAAAACAAACTAAAAGAAACTATTTGGGAAAGTTAATCAGTGCTAATTAATCAAGCCTTTGATCTTACAAAGAGTAGATACATATATGCATAGAGGTAATCATTGTCAATGTTTAATCACACTTAATTAGATTAGAGTAGCATAAAGTATTTGGGTAAATTAATCATGTGTATGAGTAATCAAGTTATAACAACCTTTTGATCAAATATCATCCCAGACAAATTTTGCTCCATATTAAGTGGATGTTAATGTAGATTAAGATAAGGTTTAAGGACATATGATGGGATGGACAGGCTTAAACACTACTAAATATAGGTGTAACAGTGTTAAGAAGCCCTTGTCAGCTCTAACGACTGATCTGTTCCCATCTCTAGTTAAACAAACAGATTCTGGCTAATAAAAGCTCCTAACAAATTGCTTCGGGTTTGGCCTCTCACCCACATTCTCCTCTCCCTCTCTCTTTTATCCCTTTCCTCAGCCAGTTCCCAATCTCTCCTCCATTAATTCTCTGCAACATTCCTTTTCTCCATCTAGTTTCTCTCATGGGAGATCATTCTCATCATCATACACGTTCGCTGTCCACAGACCTTTACGGCATTCTTGGCATCTCATCAAAGGGTTCATCGATTAAAGATATGTGCAAGGCATATAAATCTCTTGTCCACAAATGGTATCCTGATCATAGAAGTCCTTCGAGCAAAAGTGAAGAGCAAGGCAATTTTAAAGATATTGACGAGGCTTACAAGGTAAGTGCATGCATGCATGCATGTATGAATTCCATGCAAATTCAATGCCAAAGCTTATCGCCAAGCATATGCATTATCCTTTTATTAAATTTTTATATTCATATTTCCCCCTTTTTTGTTTCCTTTATAATGTCTTGCATGGAAGGAATCGGGAAGATCTACATATGTTTGTATATGTTTTGATTTATTTAGTTTATATGTTTAGAATGTTTGGTTTGATACCAATTTCAGACCATCAATAGCAAGAAGCAAGAAGAGGGATTCGGAGGTAGCGATAGACCTTCAACAAGAGAGAAACTTAACAACCTAAGCGTGGATGATAGCTTCATTTCACGCCGCTCTTCTTTTCTTTCAAAGAGTACGAGTAGAAGGAGCACCACGCCTTCACCTAGACCAACCTACCTGTCCAAGAGTTCAAGCCGGAGGGGCAGCCCTTCTAGGACTTTGAATTTCTCTCTGTCGAGAACCTTTAGTCGAAGGAGCAGAGCAGATGCTGAGACATCCACCAATTTGTCAGGAAGCGTCGGTGGGCATTCACCTTCCCCTCTTTCGAGAAGCATGAGTAGAAAGTGTACATCAGAAACTGAAATGCGAAACATTTCAAGAAGTACAAGCAGGAGGAGTACCACTCCTATCATATTCTCTCAAACCGTTGCTCGGAGGAAACCTCCCCCAGTTGAAAAAATGCTTGAGTGCACCCTGGAGGAGCTCTGCCATGGAGGGCTAAAAAAGATCAAGGTCATCAGGGATGTCATCTCTGATGAAGGGTATGTCACTCCCTTTGCAGACTCCATCCTTTTCCTGAGTCCTAGTGCTTACTCCGATACAATATCAAAGAGTATTTGTTAGATGAAATCTTAAAAATAGAGCTAAATTCAGTCTTTAACATTATACTTAATGCTTATGTTGGCAGAATAATTGTCCAAGAAGAGGAGACACTAACAATAAACTTGAAGCCAGGATGGAGAAAAGGAACAAAAGTTACATTCGAGGGAAAAGGCGATGAGAAACCAGGCTATCTCCCAGCAGATATCATATTCTTGATACAAGAGAAGGGTCATCCTTTGTTTACGAGGCAAGGCGATGATTTAGAGATTGCCGTCGAGATCCCTTTGGTAAAGGCTCTCACAGGTTGCTCCCTTATAGTTCCTCTGTTAGGAGGGGAAACCATGAGCATACATTTGAACGATATCATATATCCAGGATACGAAAAGGTAATTCAGGGCCAAGGCATGCCCAATGCCAAAGGAGGAAAGCGAGGTGACTTAAGAATCACATTTCTTGTCAATTTCCCCACAGAATTGTCCCATCAACAACGCTCTGAAGCATGTAGTATATTGGAAGATTGTTCCTGACTGATCATTAGATGATCCCCTGCTTATGCATTGTAACCTTTTACAGGATGCAAATTATTTTTCTCTTAACTATGACACTTTTCATGTGATTAGTACAAGGTAACACTTTTTACCTCATTCTATGGAAGTGAAATGCGCAAACACGAGTAAAACCTTGAGAAGAAAGGAGAATCGCACACTCTAGTTCCTGGAGTGATACCATATTATAGAAGATGCCATATATTGAATTTTAGTCATGACAATTTTTGAAAGAACAAAAAGGAATACTTATATCTTAGTGATCCAGGAATGTAAAATAGAATAACAGCTATTATTAACCCATTTTACACAAGAAAATGATAAAGTAACCCAACCATAATGAACATACAGTTTCTGCTCACTATCATTATTTCTCTCTCTCATTTTCAAATTTTGGACCATTTTGCAACTCTATTACAAAATCAAATCCAAGAAGATAGCTTTATGTGTCAACCGTAGTACATTATTGCCAAAGATTTTTCCTGGCCCACTTCTCTTAATCAATTCCCCAATACAAAGCTAGTATTCAGAAACTTTTAACATACTGCTTTGGAGTTATTGCATAATATGCCTTTCAAAAGGGCTAAGCCTATTTTAACATGTCAAGATTCTCCATTCTTTTTACAGTTTCCTAGGTGAATATGAGAAGTGTTCATCTGTAACACAGTGGCTTTTGTAACATATATTTATGCAAGTTCATGTGTGCTATATATAACTTGAACATTGGCTATACAAACATCTAACACTAAAATCTACCTTCTCCGTCCCTTTAAAAACTGCCCCCGCTATTGGACATTCTGCGTTGCACGATTTTCATGCCTAGGGGAGTTGGTATAAACCTGCCCTTGTTCTCTCACATCTCTAAACATGGAAAGAAATGAATTGAGACCTTCAGATGATGCACCTCCCAAAATCCATAACAACAGCGAACTGAACGAACTCATTGTCCCAGGATTAGGACCGGCTTCAGCTTGTTGTAGCTCAGGTTGTCCTGGAATCTGCATAGGGTTGCCACTCTGGTCCATGTTGTCATTACCTGGGTGTCCTCGAGCCCCAGCAGCTTCTCTTGGTCCATTTGCTGGCACTGCTTGGTCAGATCCAGGTCTCAACCCTGGCCCAGAGGCCGAATCTGTATTAACTATGCCTGGATTCCTGGTGTTCAATCTTGTAATGTGTAGAGTAGAAGCAAGTATAGTCGAGGATGTGATATGGAAGTCAGGATGTTGCTGAAGCTGAGACCGCCGATTTTGCATAAACCTTTGAAGTGCAGGAACCTAGGAGTAGTATAACACATTGATAAGTGCTACAAATGTAAAATTTCAAAAATAATAAAAATGGGAAATTAACACTTTTCCCAAATTGACTAGTAGTGCAACATTAACATACTTATCTAACATAATCTAATATAATGATACTAGCATATAGAAGGCAAAGCCTCTAACCAGAAAGGAAACTATGCAATGTGGATGGTCTCATTTTCTGACGAGTGGATAGTCTTAGATGCTGACAGTTGTCATGTCATTATTTTTCAAACTTAGAATTGTAGAGCCAATTAATTTCCAATACGTTTTTCCATATTTGTTCAGACTCATTAAACTCTGAAGCAAAAGGGAAAATTCCTATGAATATTCAAAATTTTGACGCACAGACTTTCCGAATTAGTAAAAATACATGTTGAATCATCAGAGGCAAATACAAGTTGTCCCACCAATCTGCATCACCTCCCTAATCCTGCCTTACACGGCATTACCACATCATCAAAAAATGCATTGCTTTATTTCCTCGCTTTCTCTCCTTTCATCTTTCATTTTTCTGCTTCATTCTCTCTCTCAAATCTCAACTTTCTCACTCTTCTTCACTCTATGACTTCATTTTCTCCACACTCACCTCACTACTGGTGATATCTTCACTTCCACTAATGTCTCCCTTTCAAACCCCACCCGCTACTATCTTTATTCTTCTTCTCTTCCTGATTATTCTCCCCATGCTCTCTCTCTTTCTTGAACTTGCATTTCACTTATTTTAACTATCTCAAAACTCACATAAACATTTCATTCATGCGCAGAATAGACAACTTATAGAGACTGCCTTTATTGTTCTGTGATTTGTTGACATTCTTTTACTTTTGTTCAATTGTTTTGACTTGGGATATTTGGGTATGGATTATTTGCGGGTGAAATAGGTTATTGATAGGTATCTAGAGCTTTGTGCATTTGTTGGTCAGGCTATTTTCCTAAGGTAGAGTATGCTAGAGGCTCGACACTCTTATTTCCTTTCATGAACTCTTGTTAGTGTTTAGTTTGATATTTGGATTTTATGCTTGGGCTTGAGTTTCAAAGTAATTTTATGCAAATAAGATTAAATCCTAGATTTGATATAAGAAGCAAGGCAAAAACAAGGAGGCAAGGAGTGGATGACCAGTACGAAGGGAATGCTGGCTGAATTTGGTAAGCATATTAAGGATAGAGACTATGCCGAGTATTTGACACTCGAACAAAAGAGGACTCACTGTCGGGCGAAGACAAAAAAGTGTGTTACAATGTTTCGATGACATCATATCGGATGCAATGATGGAGGTGATATTTGGGTATGGATTATTTGCAGGTGAAATAGGCAATTGATGGGTGTCTAGCGCTTTGAGCATTTGTTGGTCAGGCTATTTTACTAAGGTAGAGTACACTAGAGGCTAGACACTCTTATTTCCTTTCATGAACTCATGTTAGTGTTTAGTTTGATCTTTTGGATTTTACTCTTGGGTTTGAGTTTCAAAGTAAGTTTATGCGAACAAAATTAAATTCTAGATTTGATATTAGAAGCAAGGCAAAAAAGAGGAGGCTAGGAGTGGATGACCAGTAAGAAGGGAAAGTTGGTTGAATTTGGTAAGCATATTAAGGATAGAGAATATGTGGAGTATTTGACACAAACAAAAAGAGGACTCACTGTTGGGCGAAGACCAAAAAGTGTGTTACAATGTTTCGACGACATGACATTTCCACATCAGGTGCAATGATGGAGGTGATATTTGGGTATGGATTATTTGCAGGTGAAATAGGTGATTGATAGGTGCATAGAGCTTTGAGCATTTGTTGGTCAGGCTATTTTACTAAGGTAGAGTATGCTAGAGGCTAGACGCTCTTATTTCCTTTCATGAACTCATGCTAGTGTTTAGTTTGATCTTTTGGATTTTATTCTTGGGTTTGAGTTTCAAAGTAATTTTATGCGAATAAGATTAAATTCTAGATTTTATATTAGAAGCAAGGCAAAAAAGAGGAGGCTGGGAGTGGATGACCAGCAAGAAGGGAAAGTTGCCTGAATTTGGTAAGCATATCAAGGATAGAGAATATCTCGAGTATTTGACACAAACAAAAAGAGGACTCATTGTCGGTCAAAGACAAAAAAGTGTGTTACAATGTTTCGATGACATGACATTTCCACATCAGGTGCAATTATGGAGGTGATATTTGGGTATGATTATTTGCAGGTGAAATAGGTGATTGATAGGTGTCTAGAGCTTTGAGCATTTGTTGGTCAGGCTATTTTCCTAAGGTAGAGCATGCTAGAGGCTAGACACTTTTATTTCCTTTCATGAACTCTTTGTTAGTGTTTAGTTTTATTTTTGGATTTTATTCTTGGGTTTGAGTTTCAAAGTAATTTTATGGGAATAAGATTAAATTCTAGATTTGATATTAGAAGCAAGGAAAAAAAAAAGAGGCTAGGAGTGGATGACCAGTAAGGAGGGAAAGTTGGCTGAATTTGGTAAGCATATTAAGGATAGAGAATATCTCTAGTATTTGACACAAACAAAAGGACGACTCATTGTCAGGCAAAGACAAAAAAGTGTGTTACAATGTTTTGATGACATGACATTTCCACATCAGGTGAAATGATGGAGGTGATATTTGGGTATGGATTATTTGCAGGTGAAGTAGGTGATTGATAGGTGTCTAGAGCTTCGAGCATTTGTTGGTCAGGCTATTTTCCTAACGTAGAGTCTGCTAGAGGCTAGACACTCTTATTTCCTTTCATGAACTCTTGTAAGTGTTTAGTTTGATTTTTGGATTTTATTCTCAGGTTTGAGTTTCAAAGTAATTTTATGCAAATAAGATTAAATTCTAGATTTGATATTTGAAGCAAGGCAAAAAAGAGGAGGCTGGGAGTGGACAACCAGCGAGAAGGGAAAGTTGGCTGAATTTGGTAAAGCATAATAAGGATAGAGAATATGTCGAGTATTTGACACAAACAAAAAGAGGACTCACTGTTGGGTGAAAACAAAAAAGTTTGTTGCAATGTTTTGAAGACATGAAATTTCCACATAAGGTGCAATGATGGAGGTGATATAAATTGGGGTGCATCTAGCATCACTCATATTACATAACCCTTCTCTTTGCCCTGCTCATATGTTTTCCTTAATAAATTACTTCTAATTAAATTTCTAGTTGCCTCTTGACACTATATTTTCTTTATTCATCACTTAACTAATATATTGATATTAGTGGAAATGCTATAATCACTCCTAATGCGAAGATTGGTCTTTGTGGTTGTTCCCTTTTAAGCAAAGTTTAGCAATTCCACCTTAATTGTAATTTTCTTAAATATATAATACTATTACACGCATTGTTTAAATATGAGATTTAAGGTTCTATACTTTTGTGAAGAATTATTTTATAGGTGATTAAGGATTTGACCTTCTTATTTGTGTTTTACTTTGTCCACCTTTTCTTCTACTGTTATCAATTACATTTATTACCACATATAAGTAAGATAGAAGCATTTCTTTAAAAGAAATATGAAACTTCAATTTTATTTTAAAACAAAGAGTTCAAGGGTTATTAAATTATGAGTACTTTAAATTTATTTTAAAACAAATAGTTCAAGGGTAATTAAATTATGAGTCCACAAGAAAATGACAAAAGAAGTAATCAAAAGGAATTTAATTATTGAAATTTATTTTAGAAACCCATGTGAATGATGGGTTAAAAGCTAAGGCTGTTGAATTTTAGTAGCATTTATAAACTAGTTCAATAGATGATATCCAAATCATAATACACAAAAGCAAATTTCCAAACTGTTCAATTACCTCAAAACGATTCCAGAAGTACAGAATAAGGTGTTGCATAAACGCAGCAGCAGTAGAGAGGGCCAAATATGAAAAACCTGGAGAAATTCAAAAAACGGACTTAGGATAAAAGAAATATATTCTAGCCAAGCAAATCATATAGTGAACGGTACAGGATCATACCATACGCATAGGAGAAGAAATATATGTGAAAAACCAGAAAGTAGAGCAAAAAGAAGCGGGGAAAGAACTTCATTGATATTGGTGTCCGAACACTGCAATTTATTGACAAAAACAATCATATTAATTTGATTTTGCATTGGAAAATAAAAAGTTAACTTGTTTGATGCATAGGTATATATTGTACATATTAACCCAAACCCAATTAAAAGCAAAAGAAACCCACAGTGATCATCTCATTAAGATGAGATGATTCTAACGTATAGTAGAGAGATTGAGCTTGTCATTTTGCTCAAATATATGCTTGCTTGCTCATAAATATCATCTACCTAAGAAAACACGCATATCCCAACAGTTACAAATTGAGAGAAAGAGAGAAACCTGATCAGTATAAATAGTTCACACAACCAGACAAGAATTAGAACCATGAAAGCCAATAGCTGATCATCATAGAACTCAAATAGAAAAAACAGGATGCCTATCATAATCTGCAAGAAAACAATAACATTCTGTAAGGCTAGTGGCAAACATTAAGAAGTTTAAAAGGAAAGCCAAGAAATAATTTAAAATCAGAGAAAGGCTTTGAAGAGAACTTATTTCGAGATAGGTTGAGATAAGATTTATGCCTACCGGTACAAATACAAGCGATTCAATTACATGCACAAATATCAACTGAAATGTTGGAAGCCTGTGTCGAGCAGCGTGTTGAAGCTGCACTGCAATAATTTGAGAATAGGAGATCCAATCATATTTAAAGAAAAGATTGAGGGAATAATGGGGAATTATGACAACATGAAAGTGCTGCCACCCCACTCTAACCAGGGGATTCATCCATTAATATAATCCAATAGAATGACTCCTTTGCTGAACTATACATAAAAAAGTCAGACTTTCTAGAGAACCTAACCAAAAGTGAAAGTCCATTTTAAAGGCTTTCAAAAGTCTCAAGGGTGACAAATTAGAATCTATTTTTCAATCATGAATTTCTTCAACAAAATATGGAAAAGCATTGCTTGCACCATGATAAATGTCCTGTCAAGAAATGGAATTTAACAAACCAGTGAATTTCAGCATGCGAGTCTGAGTTTCCCTCAATGTAAATGATACTGACATGGTGGTTGTGAAAAAAACGAACAAAGACATCATGAGCACCCCACACTTGGTGACAAGATAGTCTGCATTGAAACCAGATAAAAAATGCATAACTCACCCAAGCAGAATTTACATCCACTTATGACAAAACAAAATTAAATAATTGACATATGACAATCATATATTATCACTTTAGCCATTTTATAAGGATTGAGTGTCATTTTTCTTTCTTATTCTTGTTTCTATCTTTATGTTTGTGTTTTTTATGCTTTTCATCTTCAAATGGAAATGGGCAATGACTTAAAACTACACGTGTTGGAAAAGGGATAAAGCCACATTTTAGTGAAATTGCTTATGCACAAGTCAGCCTACCTATTCCAAGGACACCATGAAACATAAGAACAAGATAATTACCTATTTACTAAAATAAATAGGGCCAAATTATATGCACAAGTGATGTTGTAGCATTAGATGGCCAAGCTCGTGTTATATAAGGGTGCTTAACGCTTGAAAAGAAGTTAAATCTACAAACCTCCAAATCTTGCAGAACCATCTGGCAATTCTTGGGCATAACTAAGATTATAAAACTCCTTTGTCTGAAAATTATAAAGATAACCTGCAATGGAGTTCCAAAACATGCTTAAAGATTCTAGAGCCACAAAACAGCTCAGAACTCACCATGCCAAAGGAGCAACCAACATGTTTCAATATAACCCAATTAACACATAAGGCCTACCATCATAATGCATATTCTAAATTTAGCATTTGTAATAGGCTATGTACAAGATACCCAAAAATCAGCTACACTTCAATTTAAGTAGGTGACAGAAAACATTTATGCACAACAAAAACCACCATTAAAGTTAGAAGGATGTGCAGAGAGCCTGCTATTATCAAAAGTTGACCACTGACAGCATTGATATGAAGTACACAATGTTGGAGAGATGTTCGTTATATTAGTGAACATATAAAGATAATTGCCATTCAAAGATGTCATCCATATAGAAATTAAACCAGAGCAGGAGATAGTACTTAGGATTTCATCCACAAAAATTTGAATTAAACCACTATGTGTGATATAAAATAAGATAAAACTCGGAAGAATTACAACTTGCTATGTTAAGTGAATAATAAAATGAAAACTAAGCATGAAAAGATAAAACAATCTTAAAATGAAAATAGGCAGAAACATCCAAGGAACTGAATCAAATATTTGTGATACACCTCATGCAAACACATGTCGTTGCATGTTGCAGAACTCAAAAAAGCCACAAAAAAAAAGTATGATGCTGCATCCATGTAACAAAGTATTACCTTGACCAGGCCGATGTAATAAACTATTCATCAAAATAGTGTCATACCCAACAAATCTATTTATGAGAAGTTGCTGCCACCTGCAAAAAAGATAGCATTCATTAACATATGTCTTCCTTATTTTGTTTAGACACAGAATTTAAGTTGAGAACAAGCTAAAAAAAAAAGGAGATGATATCACCAAATGGGAGATATAAAATTGCTCCTAAGGAAAGATGAAAATGACAGTGGAAAATAGTAAAGTTCAGCACATCTAACCTGTTCCCAAAACAGGGATGTCGAGCTGATATGCTTATATTAATAGTATGTATGTTATGCTGAGACTTAGCCACTTCAGGCAGCAAGAAGTAACCCTGCAACAGTAGCAATTTTTTATATTAAAAACATAAGATACTAAGCTTCAAAAGATGGCTGATTTTTTTTTCCACGACATATTAATATATCTTTGAATACAGCAAAGATTCACCAAAAGGAGCAGAAAATTCAGACACAGAGAGCAAGTACCTTTTCCATAGTATAAAGATAAGTCGGTTCAAATGCTTTACTTCTTTTCTCAAGCCACTGCACTGAAATGAATAGCACAAATTTTTATTTAAATTATAATAGGTATTGCACACCCAAAAATGGTGCACATTCAGATATATATTAGCAGATAGCAATCAGAAATGGTGCACATCAGCTGCATAGACAACCTCATCTTTGATATTGCAACAGAAGCAAACTTTTTCAAGTAAATTCCAACACAAAAGGCTCAGCATTGGTCTCATGAATCTCAAGAGTTGTAATCCCTAAGTAGAAAAAGAAGAGAAAAGAAGAAGAGACAGAAACAATTTAAGAAATGGTAGACCCTTATTTTTAAGCAGGGACAAACCTATCATGGCAAAAAAATCACCATCCTTTCTCCTTATACTGATTCTAGTGAAATGTGGAATAACAAGAAATCCCAAAGCCTGTAGATATTACAACCGCCCAAGAGTTCTTGAACTTTATTATTCTGAAATTTCTAGCTATAAATGCTATTTCTTTCCTTGGATAACCTAGCCAACAGATGACCAGAAATACCCCCTTACCCAAAAGATGTGATAAAGCAGTAAGTAATTTTCTTGAGTTTAGGTAGCGGTCAGAACATATGGCACTTCAATAACAATCTCTTTGCTGTGTCTTGTCAATTCTTTGATAAGAAAATAGTCAGCTAAAATCAGATTTCGTACCAAATTTGATCTAGAATATGGCACCAGCCGTTATGATGTAATATTCATGCCCAATGAAACAAGGAAAAAACCATCTACAAGAAAGGAGAACCAAGATCTTTTCACATCAAGAAACCTAAGATTCATAATTATTTCTGAAAAGCATAAGACGGAGATGAGTGGACAAAAGGATGTTCCTTACCTGCATATGAGTTAAGCCTGTCCAAGTGAAGTATGCGCAACCACTTAGGAACATCAAGATTTAAATGTAGACCTGTTATATTCTGCACTTAAGAAGTTCAAACTCAGCAAAGAGAAGTTTAAGCCAAGAAAAAAGGACATGTTCGTTTCCTTATTAACTCACCCAGAGCTTCTGGAAACTTCCAAAGATCTGAATTGCATGTCTCCAAATGAAAGATAATCGTCTATGCCACTTTTTGCCAAAGTGATAGATAGCTGCTCTAAATGTTTGTTTTGCTGATAAAGAGAAACCACTACGTGTCTCCTCCTTCTCAATTTTAACAACCACATCAACAGTTGGCTTTGAGCTTTCAACGTTGGTAGAGCTTTCTGCTTGCTGCTCAATAAGTTCACCATCAGTCTTCCAGAACTTCAATGCCAATTTTCCCCTCCTAGCACCCGAACCAAACCAGTTCAACCAAAACTTGGCAGCCAAGAACATCAACCCATCATCATCAACATTTGCAACTTCTACATTTTCAGTTACAGTTTCCAAATCAGGATTATTTACAACAGCATGTTCAGACTCGTTTGGTGACCACAAGCCTGCACTGGTTATCTGCAACAAAGGACAAATTTGAGGTCTTAGGTGCAATAGTTTGATATTAAACAGAACTCTGATTCTCTTGAAACTTTATGTATCATTAATATGTTACAAAAATAAAGGCTGATTGCATACCTTAATCTGAATAAGCTGGACTTCCTTTGACTCAACTCCAGAGAGCTCACTCGAACAGCCAGGCTTCATATGCAAAAAAGTATCACCATTCAGTTAAGTTTTCCTTATGCGTTAAGAAAAGCAATTCAAAGAAGAGGAAAAAGAATATAAGAAGAAAACAAAACTCATGTAGGCTATCCCTCTTCCACTGACACCCTAGTTCAATTCCTTGGTAAATAACCATCCGTCTCATGATTATATTAACAATCCTGCTCACGCTAGTGTCACAAACAATGAACCATCTCCAACAATTTCCATTATTCGGAGAACATATTTTGAAGGGCGTTTTGATCATCACAATCATCGATTATACAAGTAACATCAGTTGATCAAACGTTCAGCAGTAAAGAAAATAGTTTCTTCTAAACAAATATTAAATCAGTTACTCAAGTTTTAACTTAGATAATTATAGAAGCGCCGTCATGAATTGAAATTTTGAACGGTACTAAACCAGAATAAAACTAAAAAAAAATAAACCTAGAACAGTTTCAAATACTACAAAAAACCCAGAAAAATTTTGCTCATATTCCATCATTTAAACTCTTATAATCCCGATTAAACAATATCCAAGAAAACCCAAAATCAGAAACGCCCCCAACAAGTAAAACAAATTCTAACGGACAAACAAAAAAGGTGAGAGTGGAAATACCTGTTGAACATAATTGGCATGCATAACAACAAGCATACAAAAGGACGTAATGGCAATGAAGAGATAGATATACTCCAAAGCAACTCTCACTCTCGGCGTTAATATCTGAGAAAATCTCTCTTGCACCCTGATAAAAGTTTGCTCTGGATCCATCTCTCTCTCCCACTATCTCTCAATCAGGTACTCAACAACTTTCAGATGAAACAACCTTTCATTTCTGTCTTTCTCTCTCTTATCTTTTTCTTTTCTGTATTTCCTTATTAAGAATTTCTTCTGGGTTTATCATATGATAGCTGTCGGAGTTTGAAAATGTTATTTATTGATAATTCTGATTTTGACCGGCATCCTTCCTCCTTTTTGTTTTTCTTTGGAAACGACGACGCATACACGTGGCTCGGGTTTGTTGTTATAAGCGGTGTTTGGCTAAGTAGCGATTTGTGTCCTACGTCAAGAGTGCGGTCATCTCTACCTCGGTTAGTGACAATCTTATCCCGTATAAGAATAAATCCTTTTCTCTGTTTTTGGACATAATGGATTGATTAGAATAGCTTTTTCCTTTCTGGCCAATTAGCAAATATCTGATTAAGACAATATCTTTGAAAGGAAATTTGTATCATAATAGTGATTTTACTTGCCTTAATTATGTCTTATATGGAATTAATTTATTATCATAGATTTAATTTAAATGGAAACCACCAATTCATGATTCCAAGTAAGTAAAAATTTTAGGACTATACTAATAAATCACTGTCATATTAGATGAAATAATTGGCCCAAAAAAACATAAAACATATTAGGATGATTAGTATCTTCCATGTAAAATTAACAAGGAACAATCATGACCTAAAAAAAAAAAGTATGAATAGAATTTTTTTGAAAAAAAAATAGATACCATAATTATTTTCAGTAAAAAAATAAGTTTATTAATATTCTAAAAATATAGATAAAAAAGAAAATTCATTTTTTGTTTTTCAAATAGAATGTTTGTGCATTACATTTCATTGTTTGCTTTGGGGTGTATTGAATTTCAATAATAAAAATTGAATATATATATATTTAAATGAAGAATGTTGTTTTCTATGTAGAAGGGAAACCAAGTCTATTAGTCATCTATTTTTTTTGTTGTCATGAAACTTGGGGAATTTGGTACAATTGTGCAGTTAATTGGGGCTTCAGTTGGGTCATTCACAGGGATCCCTTTGTCAAATTTTTGACTTAGAATGATGCTGCCAAAGTTGTTGAACATGAGGAAATATGGCGGATGGCCTTTAATACAACTGCGTGGCCCATTTGGTTAGACCATAATGAAGTTATCTTTAAAGGTAAAATTTGGGACAGCTAACAAGTTTATGATTTGTCCAAGTCACTTGGTTGCGTGGCGAGCAAATTCTAAGTGGCCAGAATTGAATATCTCCATGATGGATGTGCAAAGGTTTCCCAATGTTGTAACTCCATCTAAAGCCGGCCAACTTAAACTTGGCATTGCAAGCTCCCACCAATGGTGTGCTCAAATTTACTGTATTTAATGTTGATGGGACTTCGGACAGAAACTTAGGTGAAGCCGTTATTGATGGAGTTTTAAGAGATGGTGATGGGAGTACTCACATTCTCTTTTTCTTCATCTGTGGGTATTGTGGATGCTTATGCTTTTGAGCTTAAAGCTATTAGGAAAGCTTTTCAAATTTATGTTGCCTCAAAATGGGCTACCCACAAGCTTATTATTGAAAATGATTCCGAAAATGCAGTTACATAGGGGTATAACCCACTGACTGCACCATGGAAACTTAAGACTGTTGTTGTTCAGATTGAGTTTTTTAAGTCTAAACTCAATCTTGTTAAATCTTGCTTTTTGGGTTCATTGATTAATGCTGTGAAAGAGTAGTGCATGCTGTGTAGGGGTCTTGCTGTTTTGTATGCCTAAATCCTCTGATTTTTTTATTTTAAAGGTATAATCAATCATTTCATAACTGGAGTAACAGAGGCGTTAACCTCCAGGGAAGTACAAAACGTGTTTGGCAATTTCAATTTTATGCACACAAGACCCTAAGCATACAACCCAAACTGCTTTTGTGGACAAGCACCAAACAAGACAAATCTTACCCAATATTCACACCACCTACATCTATTCCAGTGCCGTCTACCCGCCGCAAAAGAATAAGCAAAAATAGACCAGACAGAGACTAAAGGCACTCCCTACACAATATAGACAAACCTCCCCTCCCCAGAGACGACTAGGTACTCTTCCCTTGCAAAACGGAAACAAACGCACAATATAGACAAACCTCCTCTCCCAAGAGACGACTAGGTACTCTCTCCTTCCAAAAGAAGAACTATAGCAATAATACCATTTGGTAAGAGAAAAGTAAAAGTATAATTTTTATAATGTGATTAATTAAATTATATTATAATATTTATTTTATAATAAATTATTATAATGTAAATTAATATAATTAGATTGTATTGTATTTTATAATATTTTTATTTTTTAATTTTGTTAAAAATATTTTATAATATTATAATTTATTTTTTTATATATAGATTTTGAGAGATTTTTTATATTATTCTCGATAATTATAGTAATCGTTAATAAAATTTATATTATATTTTTAAAAAATTAAAATAAAATATATAATATAAAAAATTATATTAAAATAAAAAAATAAAATTAAAATAAAAAATAAAATTAAAATACATGATATTAAAAATATATTTAAGAGATGATATTATATATAAATTAATAATAAAAAATATAAGTATATTAAATTTATATTTTAATAAATAGAGATAATTTTAAAAATTGATATTACAATCTTAACAAAATATTTAGTAAATTAAACGTTGTAATGTTAGTTTTTTTATATTTTAATTATTATTTTATTTATTTATTGAATATTATAATATTATTTTTTTAATAATTACATTATTTATAATTATATTATTAATAATCACGAACTTGTAATTATATTATATTATAAAATATTAAATGTCTCACTCTCACAGGCAAAGAGCTTTCACACCCTCCATTTCGCAACCTTGCAGTCAGAAATATCAAACAAGCTGCAAAGTCCAATCATCCCTCACACAGATAAGACACCAATCTAGCCGCCGGTGCCATGAACACCCAACATCAACAAGAAGGAGAAACAGACACAAACACAACAGCAAACCATCAGTCACCCACAGCATTGATCAGATAGTTATCCCTCTGGATCCCTCGTTTAGCAAGGCTATTCGCAATGTCATTTGCCTCCCTAAGCGTGTGATGGATGTCTTACTCTTTGACTTGAAATTTCAAGTTTTCAATGTGCAAAATAACCTTTGTCATACGCCATGGAGTAGACTTTGGCTACCTACACCATCTAACGGCATTAATACAGTCACTTTCGATCAACAATTTGTGAGACTCATTTTAGCTTGAGACAGCGAAGATTAAGAACGCTTCCCTAATAGATAAAAGTTCTGCCATACTAGAATCTTCAATTCCAATAGTCTTAGAGAAAGTAACCCTAATAGCACCATTTGCATCACGAAGCATTGCCTCATCAGGGCTTCCTTGACAGCACCATCAACATTGAATTTCATATGCCTTTCATTAGGCCTCTTCCCCTCAACAGCACCTCTTCGTTTTTTATGCTTTCCCATCTGACTTGAATTGTTAGGGGTCCTACAGACATCAAGAACAAATTTGTACATATCCTCTTATTGGTGCAATGAGGTTTCACTAGCCTCCTGTGCTTGTTAGGAGGCTGTAAATTTTGTTTTTTTGGGGTATACAGGGTGATCTAGTTGCTGCATATTGTATTTTTGTTGTCTGCAGACTTATGTCTTATGGTGGATGGAGGTTTATTGTCCTCCTTTTTGTGTGTATTTTTTGCATAGCTTATGAAATGAAATGATTTCAGCCCTTAAAAAAAAAAAAAACTTGATATACTTATGAGTTACCATCATTTTCTTTAGTATAAAAAATCAGGATAATCTAATTTCCAGGTACTCTAGCTATTTTCATTGCCTTGTCTATATACACATAAAACTGAAAAGGAGAAAAAAAAATCTAAGCAATAAAAACTAAAGTAATAGAGTAATGAAGAAGTGTGGATATTGCTATATTGGATGGGATGGGACTTCGAGAAATATAATAATAGACTTAGCCCTTAAAAAAAAGGAAGAGGACTATGGTATTACTGGTAATATATAAATTATGCATTGAAAGTAGTTAATTAAAAATATTGGGTGTGTTTGTTTTGTATAGTACAAAGTTATACACCAAAATGAAAGTACATTACAGGCATGAAGTACAAGCTTCTTCCTCTTTTCCTTGTTGCCATCAATCACTCTTGGAAAAACAATCTCTCTTCCACTTTCCCCCCCTTTCTTTGTGTTTCTTTTTGCACCTTGCGGTGATATTGTTCTCTTCTTTTCCCTACCTAGCTTTGCATCTGCCTTCATCCACACTCTCATCGTCCTTCACTACATGATGAATCCCTTCAACTTTGCTCTCGCCTTGGGTGTCTCTTCTGACGTTTCATGTTTACCAGGGAAGTGTAACAGATCCATCTCAAAGGATTTTTTTTGTTTCCTCCGAAATGGGAAAGCCCCCTTTCTGTTATTGAAATATTGTTGGCTTCATCTGCTTCACTCCCCTCGTTATGCTGAAAATATTATTGATTTGAGCATATTTCATTTGTAGAAAACCAGCATTAGCAGTAGTTTCATCCACGGACTTCATTCTTTCTTTTTTTTCAGTTTCTGATACTTTAACGGTTCTTGCATCATCATGATCTGTTTTATGCTAGGAAAAATAAGGATGATCATCATCATCATCATGATAATTTGTTTTCTTTTTCCTTTTTAAAACAAAAGACCACTTATTAGATAACATTATCTATTCTGAAGCTAGTTTTTGTGAATTACAAGAGTGGTTCATTTACATCACAGAAGAATATTTATATATTCTTGGTCTTGCAATGCTGAGTTGATCCGGTTGTCACTTCTCTCTCTCTCTCTCTCTCTCTCTCTCTCTCTAGATCTCACAAATGTTAATGTCTTTAATTTAATTTTATGAAATACATTAAGTTCTAATTGACTTTATGCAGTGGCGACATGTAGCATTCTCATTACTACATATATGACTGATAATGAGAGGTATCAAACTTTGTTATATTTTGACTTTTCTATCCACTCTCTCTCTCTCTATTGGTGACTCTATACCTATGATTCCTTTCCTTAATTATTATTTTATGGCATTAAATTTTCAGCCTCACAGCAGTAAATAACATTCATATTTCTTTATTCTCCATCATGTCTTTATGACCTTCTTTCTTGCAATGTATAGTTTTCTTCTTCTTTCTTTCGGGATGGTCTAATTTCCATTATAATCTGTAAGGCTTTCCAACATATCTATTCATCACCTTGCGTTTTTTCTGTTTCTGTTTTCATATAACTACATAATCATGGTTTCAACGTTGGCTAGTACAATATTTACTTGAATGGATATGCGTTAATTTGTCATTTCATGTGCTATTTCTTCATCTTCACTGCAATGATCTGTTTAGGCTTTAGTCATATGTACCCACGCCTGTGCTTTTAATCCTGCAAGCTGTTTGTTTACAGATTGAAGAGACTTTCAGTTTAACCTTTTGGTTTTGCTTTTTTGTGTGAAATGAACTAGGAATTTAACCGACCCTCTCTTTGATTTATTCGGGCGCAAAGCTTATAACTCAACATGTCTGCTCCACATCTTGACAATGTCTCTACGATTCCTGAGGCCGCTGATGATTTATGGCCACTTGTACAAGAAAATAACAGCAGCCTGGTGCTGGAACCGAGCATGTTTCACTACCAAGAGGGCAGAAATATTGAAAAAGAATTGCTGGAAAACGAAAATGTTCATCAGAAAGATGACCAAGATTATAGTTTATCAACTTCTGTTCATGTCGTACTCGATCAATGGTCGTTTGCCCGAGTAAGCAGCAGCTCATCACTGCCTATCATGGTTGCCGATGAGTTGGATTCGCTATTGTTTCTTCAGCAAGAAAATTCTCCACTACCCGACCATAACATTGATAAGGTATTACAGAAGGAATTACAGTATGGTCCCAGCAGCGAAAAGGGCTTGTTATCTCCTGTCTATGCTTCAGATTATGCCTGTTCACTTCTACCCTTTAACAGCACATCACTATCTATTGAAGATAATGTAAGAACCGATGAGCTTGATTCAAGCAGATTTGTTTTAGAACCATTGGAGCCAAATATTGAGGAGGGATATAATCCCATTGATAATAGCTTGTCTGCAAGACTTGAGGATTCAGATGAACTAGTTCTGCTTCTACAAGAATGCAGCACTCCACTTCCTAGTATGGACGAAAAAACAAGGGTTGATAAGACAGATTTAAGCTTGGTCCCCGAACAGGAATGTTCAGCAGTAGCTGAACCTAGCAGTGGCGAAGTATTGGTGGCCAAACGATTCAGCGCCAAGAATAGAAGGAGAAACAATTATAGGCTCAAGGTCTTGCAAACTGGCAACAAGGAGGTTCAAGCTGATGAAGGAGAAGGATCAACTGTGAAGAAACAAGAACATAACGCGAAGGAGAGGATACGGAGGATGAAGGTGCATGCGTCCTACTTGGCACTTGGAGCATTGATTCCTGATTCTAGTAGGTCAAAGGTGGATACACCATTTCATCATTCACAATAGATTCACTTTTCTTGGAGGAAATAATCTGGACTAAATAAGTAAAAGCAATCAGTTGAAGCCGTTATTTTGTCTGTCTGTCCTTTTTCTCATGGTAATTTGCTATCTTGCAGAAAAGGAAGAGTGCGCCGCTTATAATTGACAGAGCTGTTGAATACATTCCAGAGCTCGAGGAAGAAATAGAGAAGCTAACTCTCAGGAAGAATGATATGTTATCAACAATTAAACATAAGCAACCTCTCAACCAAAACCCACACTTAAAACCTGATCAAGATCCATCAGTTTCAGTGCATGAAATCAGACAAGGTGAAATTATCACACAAATATACTCGCAGATACATCCAGATGATGCTTTCTCAAACCTACTACAGAAGGTAGAAGAAGAAGGCATGTGCATTATGAGTGCCTCAACGCTTCAAGTCTCTGATGATGGAGTTTGCTACCATTTACACATACAGGTCGGCTTTCTTGCTTGCCATTCAAACCTTAGAATAAAAATACTGATTACAAGTTAATTAATTAGTTCATTTATCATATATATTAGCTAGTTAAAACATATGCTCTCCTTCTTCTTCCCCTCTAAGTAGTTTATCTATTTTGAAATTAAGCAGCTGAAGGCGAGTTCAGGTGGAGCAAGCCATCTTGCAAGTTTAAGAGAAAAGGTAATTTCATGGTTGCGCTAATTCCTTGAGTTTCCATCATGAAGAAATCCTTCACAAGGGCTGTCCTTAGCATCATTTTTTCCACTAATAGATAGAAGGTTAAAGCTATAATATACCTTTTTTGTGATAGCAATACTATATATCAAGTTTGTGCCTCCCAATAATTGATTAACAAGCGTTGGTGTCAATGCTCAAACACCATTTTAGCTTAATTAATGCATAGAAATGGAAAATATTCCCAATATACTTTGTTTTATCATATTCATATATGTATGATCTTTATGATAGTTTTGTGCATTATGATTAGCTTCAAGAGCTTCTAAGTTTCATTTTGTTAATTATACGTTCCTAGATTCATAGTTGGATCATGGATGGAAGGAGAATTAATTGTTTGTAGTTAAGCCTTCTAAATTGTTTTCCAATATGAGATCTGGCTGCAGAATATTCCAATGACATTTTTGTAGAATGAATAAATGCAAAGTGATATTAAGTCTTTTTTTTTTTGTTAAATTTAGTAAAAATGGTGCAACTTTTGCATGTTGATTATAACAATTCAATTAGTTTATTTATTCCAATTTCCAACTGTTGTGAATTTACCTCTCCAAATAATTGATGCTAATTAAGAGCCTACTTTCCCATACATCCCCCAAGGCTATTTATCCTTGTCATATTACCAAAAAGAAAATGTAGGTTAGCTGATTTCAATGTTTAAGATCAACCATGGTTAGGTTAGGTGATGTGTTCTTTCCTTTTCCCCTTTTTTTTTCTCATTGAAATTTGTTTATATCTGGATGATACTTGCTAATATCTCTAATATTCTCTTGTTGTTTTTATAAGTTAGTAAATTTTATTGATATTACAAACAAGATGAGAAAATTTTCTCCTCTCTAAATGAGGAGAGTTTCTCATCCCTTTACTGGCTTCACCACGTTCATTACCACTCATGTTAGAAACCATATTCTGCACTGCCAGTCCCTCAAAAATCACTCATTGCCCTTATACTTAATCACCGGATTCCCTATAACACCTACATACAAAACACTGATACATACAGCTAGCCCAAATTTGTCCATATCGTAGACATTATATTATACCCATTAATTTAAGTCTTACATACACCTTAACAATACCTATATATCCACATAATAGAGATAACCACATATCAACAACATGAGGAGTCCATTGAAGCCATCAATCTGCTGAAATTAATTTCTTGTCGAATCATATCCGTGTAGCACATAGGATCTCTCTTGTTCCATCTTAATTAGATTTAGACGTCAATTTCAATTACATTAATAGATATCCCCTCAGCTATCTAAGAAAAGTTGGAAGCTTTTATTATTGCTAATTTTTTGAAGTACATTGAAAAAGGAGGAAGTCTTACTTTGGATTTTATCTACACATTGGAGATGGACACATATTATTGATCCAAGTTTATATATTGAACCGTTATGAAGCCAAAAAAAGTAACAAAAGCATATATATATATATATAGCCAGAGATAAAAGATCTATCAATGTCTATGTGATTTTTCATCTTAAAAAACTTAAACACTAATTAATAGGTCTCCTGTTTCATTAAGAAGGAAAAAACCCTAAGGACAGCAGAGCAGATTTAACACGAGCAGTTTTGATTGAGATTGAAGGTGAAAGTCACTACCAAAAGAAGTTGCAGCCTGATAAATCTGCCTGAGTTTCTTTGCCACATCAATCATCGTTGGTCTATCTTCTTCTGAGTTGCGGATGCATCTAAGGGCAAGCACTGCAACAGCTTGAAATCCCTCCTCTTTCCCAGTCCAGGTCCCCTCATCTAAAATTCTAGAATCAACAATGTCAGTAATCCTATCATCTTCTATTTCTTGCTTCACATCATCTATGATAGGGTTAGTTTTAAAAAAGAATAAAAACGTCCATCATTTATAGGGCTGCTCCTACTATGAAACTCATAGCGGTAAAAGCCATAAAATCTCATATTTCCGGTCAAAAGCACGAGTAAAAGTACAACCAAAACTGAAAACATCATTCTTCTCATTGGAGCATCCTGTAACCTTGCAATATTCAGGAGCAGCGCATCCCATTGTATCTACCACTTGATCCCTGTACATGGGACTTACCTTCAGGGATAGGAAAGGAGAGTGAGAAATCAGACAACTTAGCAACGCAATTTTCATCCAGATAAATAGTCCAAGGACTTATATCTCTATGAATAATTGGCCAAGGATATGCAAAGTGGAGATAAGCAACTGCATTAGGTATATCAGCTGCAATCTTTAACCTTGATGTCCATGCCAGTGAATGGGAATCATCAAGACTGAAAAGATGATAACCCAGAGTCCCATTCTTTGTAAATTCGAAAATGGGGGTCGGAACTGGAATCTCTAAGCAGCATCCTAACAACTTCAAAACACTTTTATGATCACTCATTATTGATGCAAATACAATTTCATTGATTGCTCTTTGGTAATTTTTCAAGTCTTGGTTTCTATAGTTCCTAACCAATACTAGTTGACGGTCTCGCAGACAACCCTGGTACAACTCAGAGAATCCATCAGTTTGAGGAACTGGGCTTTGTTTTATATGCTGCTTTCCTTAGCTCTTTATCAGAAAAGTTTCAGATAGGAAATATTACATTTCCCATTGCAGGTGGCAATCAGCTTCTCCGGTAAACTTTTTCCATTTCTCATAAATGTTAGTGTGGGTTCATCTTCTGCTTCCCTCCCCTTCATTGTTCTCAAACGTTGTCGCGTGTTTATCAAAGTCCCGTGATTCAAAATAGTTCAGATAAATTAACCATGCAAAGTAATGTCGACAGGCTCCAAAAACCACACACAGGTCAAACCAATAAACCCTATTGGGCTAAAAAGCAGGTTATCAAAAGAAAAAGAAGAGAAACTTTAGCAACTGCATAATCGAAACAAAAGAGGAAAACAGATTAAATAGTACCAACTAGCAAGGAAGGAAACTACCTCTGGATGATCATCTCATGGATGGAAGGCAGGGTACTGCAGAAAGAATTGCATGGAGATCAATTAGCGGTATAAATATCAAGATTTCAATATTGCAACGAACTTCATACCTTGTTCTTGGTTTCTTGTGGATTAACCTTCATAGGATGCATTGTTCTCTCCAAGAAGCCTTTCTGTCTTGTTTCAGTTATACAGATTCGTAGAATTAGATAACTACCGCTTACATTTGCATTTACGTCGGAGTGATAAATCTCATGCTTTATATTACCAACCAAAAACAAATCAATTGCTGAATAAATTATGACAAGTCATCAAGGTTGGAGTGAACAATTTAAAAATGTTGAATGCTACACAAATAATTTGATAAAATTACGGGGTGGTGTTGGTTGGAAAAGCAGAATAAAGAAAACTCTATGGGCAAAAACACAATTTTGGAGAAGCCAGGGGGCCGCCCCCGGCCTCATGCCGGTAGAGAAATACTAGAATGAAGGCAGCTCGCATCGACCCGCAAATGGGAGAGAGAGGCCCAAGGGAAATGTTAGTTAGCAGAGTAACGAGAATAATAAACCTTAAAAGAAACATGAAGGTCCAATCGAAGTGGTTTATTATTATTATTATTCTATTTCAATCCAAAGCATTTCTTTCAATTCAAAACAATGATAATCCCCTCTCTTAATTCAATTATGACCAAAAAAAAAAAGGGGTTAAAATCCAATGTTTGTGTGATAACTCATTTAACTGATGATTTTATTAGTGTTTATAATAAAACTTCAAACCCCCGGTCCAAAATTATTTTCCTTATCAAGTATGACACAAATAATTAATTATATTTAGATTACGCAATATAAATATATAATCATCATAACTCAATTTAGTTCAGTTGGAATGACTTAAATCATAAATAATAAAAAGATTTGGGTAACTCATAAGTAGATTTGACAAATTTTAAATATACAATATTGAGTGAAGTGGATTTAGATTTTGCATAATCTTAAAATACAGAATTAAATAAAATTAAATTTTATGAAGACTTTAATAAAAAATGGTTGGAAGTAAGTCTCTAAGTGACATTCATAAGAGAAACAAAAAACAATTAACTAAAACAATGAAACATGAAATAGGTAATCAATGGCAGCAATAATAGACACAATCACCATAGCAGTTGTTAAAGCTCCCTATATAATTATGCATATCATGTTTACGTTTTGAAAATCCCTATATCATTCAAGAATGAACTCAAGAATTTTTCTAAAAAATGTCATAATTCAAATAATGATAATAATATTTTTCAGGTAGTATTTAAATATTAACATATAAATTACTTTTCAATAAATTTACTTAAGGTCTCTAACCCCACTTTTTATAAAATTGTAAAAAAAAAATTAGTGAGTTTATTAGTATCCTTAACTACTTAAAACTTTAACATAATTAATATAATAAGTAAAATTTTGTTATATTTCGGTGAATAAGTGATGTTATGTGACATCGCTTGTCCTAATGTAAGTCCACTCTTGATATTATGAAAAAACAAATAATTGATAAATCCTAGACCCTTATCTTGTTTTATACTTCAATCATATAACAAACTTAATTTTTATCATTAATTTCATCACTCAATTAACAGATAAATTTTTTTTACTAAATAATGAATTTTCTCAATTTGTAAATCGTATATTTAATTATATTATGTTTTATAATTTATATAATAAGTATATTGTATTCGTATTTTTGACACTACGAATTAATTATGTCATTTATTTGAGTGTTATATTCTAACCTTCGTACTACTAGCACCCTTTAGCAGAAATTACCGGCCCACCTCATGACCAGCTAAACCGATAAACCAAAAATGAAAATGACGCAACTTGGTCATTCTGGACTCATGAGGGGCAAAAGCGTAATTACATTGTATCACGGTTAAAGTTAAGCCCTCACTAAA
>NW_018397261.1:6165807-6172364 GCF_002168275.2 Theobroma umbraticum
CATGGTGTCGGGGCCAAAGCGTAACCGAGCAAAGCTCTGTGGAGAAGAGTTGAAACTCGGACCAGTTTGCATCTTGAAAACCCCAGCAACATTATAATACATCTGCTAAAGTAGTAGTATCTCATCTTCACACTGTCTTGTTATTTTTGTCTAAAAATTCTACGAATACTCTTCTTGGTGAGTTTTTGGTTCAGTATTTCTTTTTTTTTTTTCTTGCTATTGAACTTAAAAAGGATAAATTCTGAACTGCTGGGCTTGTTTTGTACTTTTTCTGTTACTTTTTTACATGAATTTAGTCAATTTAACGTGTGGGTATTTTTCTATTTGTGAAAAAACAAAAATGACCATTGAATTGTTATGCGGCTTTAGATTTGGATTTGGGTTTGGCATTGCATTCTAGATTCTTTTATTATTATCTCTAATTTTCGTATTTTTTTTTTAAATTGCAGAGCTTGTCCTCTGTATGAATGGCTTGGCGAGGGGTTGGGAAGAGAGTGAGTTTTCTTTTTCCTTTTTACTTCTTTGAATTGTATTGGCATGAAATTGGAGACTTTGAACATATGAAATTTCTGTTGCTGACAAATAAATTGGATGTGGCTTAAACTTTTTCGTTGGATAAGAATTTAATTGCATGTTGCTAACTAATGATTCATCAAGGTCTCATTATAAGTTCCTTTTTGCTATCTCTAGGAATTTCCTTTCCTTTTGTAAGGAAGTGCCTGAATATTAATATACAAATTTTTAGTCTTTATTTTTACATATGTGTACTGTAGCATGTGTTGTCGCCAATGAAGAGAGAGCTCAGTAGTTGTGTATTGCCAATATTCATATTGGCAACATTTAGTCTTTGTCTTCACGTGTATTGACTGTAGCGTATGTTGTCCCCAACAAAGAGTGAGCCTGGTAGTTGTTTTGCAAGTGCCTTCATCATTGTCTATCATGCTTAATGTCTTCCTACACATTGTTTACAGGGAATTAATGCCTGTCTGATTAGAGCTCTGGCTTCAGCACCTCTGGGACATGTAGCCAGGATAAATTCTGCATCTACTGTTGATCTTGCAGTAAAATCAAATCTTATTTCTGTTAAACGCAAATGCACACCTGGTAAGCTGAAAAGCCATATTTATGCATGCCTTAGCTTGTGTAATATGTATATATAAAACATATGGCATATGTATCGTCTGTAGAAGGTTCTATTTTAATTCTTTGAATGTACGAGCATGTATGTATGGTGGGTTAGTAGGCTTCTATTATGTGGCATTGCTTGAGTTAGGTAAGCCGCTTCTGTTACCCGCAGAGGTGTATCTTATTATGGGTTTTAGCAATGAATCAGTCACTCAACAGTTTCTTATCTCGTTTACTCTTTCACAGATGGGAAATGGTTTCCATTGTTGTAGTTAATTGGGTTTTGCAAAATATTGATAGAATTTTAAAAAATAACTGTGTAATGTGATTTCATGTTATCATATTCACATGAAAAATTTGCTATTGCAGAGTTTTCTTTCAGCTCGTTTCTATCAAGATCTAGGTATTGCAAAGTTTTGAAAAATGAAGCTTTGATCCGGTAAGTTGACTTTCTTGATTTTCCTTTTATTTACTGTGAATCTTTGAGATAGAGATTGACCAATGCCTTTCATTATTTTGAATTTACTCTTAAAATGTATGATTTTCTTTAAAATATTATTTCTTGTATTAGCTTGTTCAACAGTTTCTTGAGTAGCTTAATTATTGCTATAACTTGATGTGAATGTATTCACAAAGAGGTTGAGCATCTCATGTGGTAGCACGTTTTGCTATCTTCTTGTAAGACATTCCATGGAAGAATTTTTTATTCTTGAATTTGGAAATTGATGTTAAGCCGATTTTATTGATTCGAATTTCAAAATACCTGATTTCCGTATAATTTCAGTTCTTGAGTTTTGGGATTAAATGTGGCACCCTGGTGTTGCTTAGGTATTTTCATGCAAGTTCAGAATTGCTGGCTAGAAAGAAAAATGAGGAGGCGTTGGGTTTAAAGATACACAAGAAAGAAAAACCCAGAGGGAAGTTTGTCAAGAGGGAAAAGAAGACCCAACCGCCTGTTGAAGCTCCATATGTTTCTAAACTGAAAAAATCTAGCAAATCCTTTCAAGAGAAAACTGTTGAGATATTTGATGGCATGACCATTGTTGAGCTTGCAAAGCGAACTGGTGAGCGCATAGCTGCTCTTCAGGATATTCTCATAAATGTTGGGGAAAGTGTTGATTCAGAATTTGACCCTCTAAGTATTGATATTGCAGAGCTCATTGCAATGGTAACCTTCTTAACTGCTGACGTATTGAAGAAGTATCTTATTTGCAATTTAAAATACAAAACTCATGTGCATGCTCATATAGACCGTTGAGTGGATTATCAGTTCAAAACCATCTTCCTAAAACTTGTGTGCCTGCTCATATAGACTGTTGAGTGGATAATCAGTTCTAACCATCTTCCAGTATTATCCTTTTCAAGGGAGAGCTTCTTAGAATGGGAGATTGGTTAGGTTAGATAGAAATCTGATGATGGTTTCTCTTCTTGACTCAGAATATACTCTACTTTTATGCATTGTTCTTGCCACAATTCTAGTAATTTGAGATGTATATTGAATAACATATGATCTCACATTGTGGTGGTATTTGCTTTTAGTTATTGAATCTTTCTCTCTCTAATCCTTACCTTTTGTCTTGGGCTCAGTATGATATATCATGGTAAAGGCTGCTTTGGGACATCTAAGGACTTCTTAATGATTTTGCAGGAACTTGGAGCCAGTGTCAAGCGGATACATGCCAGTGAAGGAGCAGAAATTCTCTCACGATCACCTATTGTGACAGTCATGGGCCACGTGGACCATGGTAAAACTTCTCTTTTAGATGCTCTACGTCAAACATCAGTGGCAGCCAAAGAAGCTGGTGGCATAACTCAACATCTTGGTGCATTTGTTGTTCGCATGCCATCAGGGGCATCAATTACATTCCTTGACACTCCTGGTCATGCTGCATTTAGTGCAATGCGAGCAAGAGGTGCAGCGGTCACAGATATAGTTGTGTTAGTTGTAGCAGCCGATGATGGGGTGATGCCCCGACTCTTGAAGCCATGGCCCATGCAAAGGCAGCTAATGTACCAATTGTGGTTGCGGTAATAAATGCGATAAACCAGCTGCTAACCCAATAGAGTAAAAATACAGCTTGCTTCAGAGGGTTGTGTGCTGGAGGAGATGGGTGGAGACGTTCAGGTGGTTGAAGTTTCAGCAATAAAGAAAACTGGATTGGAATAACTTGGAGGAGGCTTTGCTACTGCAGGCCGAGATGATGAATCTTAAAGCACGCCTGGATGGACTTGCTCAAGCTTATGTCGTGGAGGCCAGACTTGACAAAGGGCGGGGCCCATTAGCCACTGCAATAGTAAAAGCAGGGACTTTGGTTTATGGGCAATATGTGGTTGTGGGCTTAGAGTGGGGCAGAATAAGAGCTATTAGAGATATGGTGGGGAAAACGATAGAGCAGGCAACACCGGCAACGCCAGTTGAGATTGAGGGCTTGAAGGGGCTTCCAATGGCTGGTGATGATATTATCGTTGTGCAATCTGAGGAGCGAGCTAGAATGCTTAGTGCAGGGAGGAAAAAGAAATTTGAGAAAGACAGACTATTGAAGATTAGCAGTGGAAGAGCTGAAGCTTTGGAGCAATCAGAAGAGTTGCCTCAAAGGGCTGAAATGCCAATAATTGTAAAAGCAGATGTACAGGGCACTGTCCAGGCTGTTACAGATGCATTGAAAACTTTAAATAGTCCCCAGGTATGTGTGAAAGCCAAATATGTTTGCCTTGTTTTTGGGGTTCTAACCCCAAGGTGTTGGTTGCTGATATTTGTTGTGCATCCCTCACAATTGGTACAAGTATTCTTTTGTGATAAGCACTTTTTACAGGAAGTCATATATGCAGAATTATTAAAGCATTGGCTTCTTGCCTCGCTATGCTGCAAAATTTTCCTGGTTTTGAAAATGAAAAGGAATAAGTAAAGAAGTGATGCTATTCATTGAAATTGCCCATTACAACTAATCCTTTTTGTTCTCTCATGTTGTTGTGCTTTGTTATTGATACATTCTCCAATTTCACATCCAGGTTTTCGTGAATGTAGTCCATGTTGGGGTGGGGCCTATTTCTCAATCTGATGTGGACCTAGCACAGGCATGTGGTGCTTGCATTATTGGATTCAATGTTAAAAGTCCGCCTAGTTCTCTTAGTATGGCAGCCACTCAAGCCGGCATAAAGGTACTCACCTCCAATTCCATTTAATCTCAATCTTGATCTTTTTTCTCTTGCAAGTTTTACGTTGTGGAAAAGTATGAGAAATTTTTTTCTACTATTTTTTTGGTGTACAAATAATTGATGTCGTTGTATTATACAAGCACCAGAATGGGAACTTTGTTGAACTTAATGATTTGTATTGCTTGCAGATTCTAATGCACAGTGTTATATATCACCTTTTGGAGGCCATTGGCAATATGATAGTGGACAAGGCCCCTGGCACTTTTGAAACTCAGGTAGCTGGGGAGGCTGAGGTGTTGGATATCTTTGAGCTTAAAGGAAAGAGCAAGGCAAAGGGCGGGGATGTAAAGATTGCAGGTTGCCGGGTAATTGATGGTTGCGTCTCCAGATCATCAACCATGAGGCTGTTGAGAAGTGGGGAAGTTGTGTTTGAAGGATCTTGCATGTCATTGAAGCAGGAGCAGCATGATGTAGAGAAAGTGGGAAAAGGAAACGAGTGTGGACTCGTGCTGTGTAACTGTGATAATTTCCGTATCGGAGACATCATCCAGTGCTTGGAGCAAGTGGTTAGGAAACCCAAGTTCATTTCATCAGAGAGTGGGGTTGTTCGAATTGAGTGCTGAAACTGCTTTTGCTAGTGAAATTTTCTCTGACATTGGATACAAATACTCGCCATTGTTGACTTGATTTGTTTGCCCCTGCAATTCTACATGGAAAATCATGCTACGCCTGGCCTTGCCGCTAGGTACCTGTGCGATGCGTTTAGAGATTAAGCAACTTAGGGATCAAATCCTTCCGATTTAGGGATATATCTGCGTAATAGCAGTTGAAATGTAATCATGAATTTGTCAATTTTGGGAGGCCATAGTGATTATTTATCCAAAATTTGTATACATGATTAACTTATCGATAACCATAAGGCAAACAACATGCCATTCACCTCATAGCTGCTCTTCAAGTTTTGTTAGGGAATGGGATTAAATTATGTATGTGGTGTATTCCCCACCTTCAAATAATATCATTCTATCACTCTTTCAACATTCGTGTTGATGCAGGGCCCAGCGAAGCCTAAACACCATTTTCCTAGATCACTGGCTCCAAGTTTTACATCTGATGCATAATGCAGAGTGGAATTTTTGGCATGGTTTATTGTTTGGATGCTAGGAAAATAAAAGGGAAAATTGTGGTGGGGTTTTCTGTGTTTTAGAACCTAAGGTATTTTATGGTATTTTTATTGTGAGAAAATTTTTTTGTTTCTGAAATATTAAAATGAAAAAAAAAATTATTTCAAGTGGAATAATTTTTACATGACTTAACAGAGAGTTCTCACATGTTATCCATACAGAAATTTTAAAATAATATTTAGCAAATTACATTTAAGTTTAATAAATTAATGATATTAGCATATGAGTGTATATTTGATGCATTTCATTATAGGCAAAAAAGCTTAAGCAAGAACCATTTCTAAGATAAGATGCCAAAGCATGCATGCATAGGGAATTTTAGGAAGCGAATTTAAGGAGGGCAAAGTTGGGCAAAAGATTGTGACTATTCCTTGCTTGTATGTGAAATGGAATATGAATTACTCTTCCACAAAACCATTTTTCTTCCGGAATTTTATTATCCAATAAAACATGAACACCGCTGCCGCCATAAGAAAATAACCCGACAAACTTTCCTTATCTTATCATGCTGGAACGAAACAAAAACAAGATTGGACCTCGTAAGTTTCGATTCCACGTTGTTCCAAAGGATATATATTTTTCACCAGCAAACAAACGGGGCCGTAACCGTTGAACATCCTTCAAACAAGACCTCTCCCTTCGACTTTACTCTGCTCGCCTCCGTCGGTGACAGAAGAGAGATGAGAAGACGCACCGTTTACGCATGGGGAGTTGCGGTTCTCTCCTTCGTAGTTTTGATGATCGTCACTCCCGCTATCCCTCAATCTCAAGAGTACCACGATTTCGCCGATCAACGCGATTTCTTCGGTTAATTCCACTTCTGTTTCCTTATTCGTCTTTACTTCAGCTATCGTCTACCGATGCTTGCTTTTTCTTTAAAATTCTGGTGATTCAAGAACTATGGTCAAGTTTTGTTACTGGGTTATTAGAAAAAGTACAAACTTTAATGAGAAATGGAATCAAGAAATGATTATACTTTTTTTTCTTTTTTGGATAAATTAGTTAAAAGCCATAATTTGAACCTCTTAGCTCTTCTCGTAGTTGGAATTTCTACCCTGATGGGTGCTTATTATTGTTGCCTTTTCAGGTATA
>NW_018397261.1:6172464-6190298 GCF_002168275.2 Theobroma umbraticum
TGATAATCGGTGCTATGAACTAATGTCATTGTATAATCCCAACCGTGATTAAAGTCCCCCTCACAGTTTCTTTCTTTCATGCATTTATGCCGGGTTTTTCTTATGCAGGATAAGCTTACTGAAGACATGGAAGGTTTCATGGACAAAGGTCAAGAAAAATGGTTCCAACGTGGAAAGTTGCACGTGTACCTACACCAGTGTTCAAGCTGAGGAATCACATTGACTTGAACTTATGGAATACACATTTATGTAACAAGTCTGATCCAAACAGATCACTCTAACTTTTACTTAAAGAACACTGGTTCAAAAGAGAAATAGGTTCGAAATTTGACATTGTCATGTTTGTAAATGTTTTATACCAAAATATTCATTCTAATGCGCTGATGGGGAAGGGCTCTTATTCACACTTTTAGCCTTTTCTTTTGACTTTCATTTTGTACGACTCTCACTTCTTAATTTGATAGACTCCTTACAAGAAACAAATAAAATGTACCCAAAAAAGTCCCCAACTTGCTCAATATTTTAGTAGGATCATCAAACGGTGGAGGCATTTTTCCCAAGCAGTGAAAGAAAGCAGAGGGTGGTGATCCTGATTACTTGACATTAACAAACGTACAGAGCATAGTTTTAATAGGCAAACATGAAATATCTCGCTCATAACAATGTAGATCACCAGCTTGCCTCTGATGAACTTAATATGCTGAAACTCGAGAGATAAATAATTTCTGAAAGACCAAACTTCAGCAAGATAAGGATGGCGGATGAGACTTGGGTTAGGATCTGGGTTCTAAGAATTTTGTTGTGATAGCCCGCTGACAGCAAACCGCAGTTAAACTTTCCAGATATTAAATTTTGACTTTTGCTTGTGCCTTAGAAGAACACTGCAAGAAATGAAAATAATTGAAACTTGTGAGCTATGCTACTTTCAGATCAGCGTAACAAGTGAAAAACACAACAGAAGGAACTTGTCTGGAATTAAAGCACTTGCCATAAAACCATCCGGTCGATGCAGTCAAGCTTTTGAAACTCTACTATCTGCAATCGTCCACAAAACGATCACATTCCAACTCCAGATTTGCAGCAGCTTCGAGCAGTCAAACTTTTAAGCTTTTATTTCAAACTTGCTTTCCCAAGAGTTCTACAGGTGCAGGCCACAGAAAGAGTTCAAAACCCTCTTTAAGTCTCGCAATCTTGAAGCTGTTCCTATTACCAATAGTCCCCACAAAAACAAAGCACCATCTCTGAAGTGATATAAACGATTCACATCTCTCACAACTATTTCTCATCCATAGATTTTAGATATGAACTTGATAACCGTGTGATAGTCCCCACAGATTTGCAGGTTTTTAGTTACATGAAGAGCTATTTGAGGAATGTGTTCAGTAGTCCAAAACCAATTGCCAGCTTTTCACTGTGAGGTTATGCTGTTTCTCTTCTTTACTAATGTCATGCAACACAAAACTGGCATTAGATACATAACCAGCTGCTTTGATTTTTTCCAGCAATGCTTCCAACAGGCTATATATTTCCTTCGCCTGAGGGTGAGATGCATCTCCACCAAGGAACAAGTGTGCTTTTCCATTAATCTCAGTCCAACTGCATCCAGGGTTCTTCTTAACGCCTTGACATTTTAAATGAGCCCTCAATTTATCCGCCTCCTTCCACATGCCAGCTTCAGCATACAAATTTGAAAGCATAACATAGTTACCACTGTTTTCTGGTTCTAAAACAAACAGCTCCTTTGCTGCCATCTCAGCAATCTCTAAATTTTTACTCTTCTGACAAGCAGCTAACAATGCACCCCAAATGCTTGGTCCCAGCTGCGTTGGAATTTTATTAATAAACTCCATAGCTTCTACCAATCGCCCAGCACGACCAAAAAGATCTACAACACAAGCATAATGCTCAAGTCTCGGTTCCACAGAGTACACTGTTTGCATAGAATTAAAGTACTTCAACCCAAACTCAACAAGACCAGAATGACTACACCCAGACAACAACCCTGTGAATGTGATCGCATCAGGGTGTACCCCAGCTCTAATCATGTTATCAAAAGTTGACACACATTCCATGCCGCGACCATGAGATGCATAAGCAGAAATCATGGCATTCCAAGCACACAAATTCTTTTCATTTTCCCGAATTCTATCAAAACAACAACGAGCATCAACAAGGCTACCACATGCCGCATACATTGCAATAAGTGCATTCTGCACTGAAGGATTTGACTCCAAACCAATCCTATTAACATATTCATTAATCCGTCTCCCGCGTTCAAGAGCAGCTGAATGTGCACAAGCAGGCAAAACACTCATTATTGTTACCCAATTGGGCTTAACCTCAGATTCTTCTTTCATCATCTCATCAAACAAACTCAATGCCTCCTTAGCCAACCCGTTTTGCGTGTAACCCGAAATCATAACTGTCCAAGAAACTACATTCCTACGCGGCATTCTCCCAAACAAGCCCTCAGCTACTCCAATCTCCCCTTCTTTCATATAACCCGCAATCAAAGCGTTCCAAGAGGACACCGCTCTCACAGTCATAAGATCAAACACCTTTTTGGCATCCCGTATTTCACCTATTTTTACATAAAAATCAATCAAAGAAGTGCCAACATATATATCAAGCTCCATCCCAAATCTCAAACTTTGTCCATGAACACATTTACCCATCCAGCCATTCAATACATTGGCGCATGATTTAAGCACAAAGGGAAACGTAAAATTATCACCCTTAAGCCCTAAATAATGCATTTTACAATAAATATCTACAGTTTTTAAAGGATACCCACAATTTGTATAAGCTCTAATAATTGAATTATATAACAAAGAAGTTGGGCTTTTGATTTTATTGAATATTGTTACAGCTGATTCAAGATCACCCGAACTTGCATACATAGCAACCATTTTGGCACCAAGAAAAGCATTGGGTTGGAGCCCATGAAGGGTCATGTGGGAATGGATTTGTTGGCCTAATTTTAAGTAGTTTCGAGCAGTTAAGAATTGGAAAAGGGGTGCATAGGATGAATGGTGAGGTGCGTTTTGGTTTGATATGGGTTGTAAGAGAGTTTGCAAGGTTGATGTGTACGGAAAGGGCTTTGGAATTGTGCATTTTGGTTGTGAAAAATCAATGTGGGATTGAATTAGAGGTAAAAGAGTTTCAGGTTGTGGTGGTTTGGGAAGTACTGTCGTTGATGAAGAGAGTCCGCCGCGAAGCATTGGAAGGGAAGGGTGCTTAGGAAGGTAACGTTTTCAGGGGACTGCTTACGTTCGATTACAAAATATTTCTTTTATTTTGTTTAGTTTGTTATTTGTTAAGATTTGATTATAAAGTAAAAACAAATGTGTTACGTTTAAAAATAAACAGTATTAAAGATAAATAATTCAATATCTTAAAGAAAATAACAAGATTTTCATTGATAACAAAAGGTATGATTTCTACTTTTCTATGAAATATTTATGGTTGAATCAATATTGCCTTTTTAAATATTGGCTCATATTTTAAAATAACAGATATGCTTTTCATTTTTTTCTCAAATACAACTTTAAAAAATAAAAAAATTAAAATCAACTTTAACCCGAAAAAATGCCTCTTAAGTGTAATGTTTATATAACCAACGCACATCCATCTCTTAGTAATGTAAGATTCATAACATTTTATCTCATTTAATTGTGTAAAATTTTTATTGTACTGAGTCTTTACACGTGGAGAAGAGTGACTCTTCAATTAATTTAAGTTTATCTCGATCTTTATATCTCTCATAAAAATCCACATTAATAACGATACGACTACTTTAATACTAAATGTCACAGATCAAAATTTAAGTTGTGATCTTAAATTCTAAAAATAAAATTTGAACTTAAACCTAACTTTATGCAATTTTAAACTATGAAAAGATTAAAAATTCAGATTTAACTTTGTGCAACCTTAAAACTTAAACTCTGAAAATAAAGGTTAAATAAACTTATAAATTAGTACCCACATTCTCAATCCAAAAAAATATATCTATAAGGGATAAAATATTTATATTTATATATTTAAAACTCGCTTCATTTCTGATTGACTCATTTCTGATTGACGTGAAATCTATAACATATACACACTAAATAGTATTAATCAAATATTGAGATGCATTTTTTTTTGTTGAAAAGTCTAATGACTCTTGCCGGTATACATGCTGATTATTGCATTACAAGAGAATTGGGTAGCTTAGTTCAGCTTAGAAAAATCAGAATAATCGATGTAACTGGCGAGAATATTGGTGAAGTCTTTGCCTCCATGGGCGAGATGCAGGGCCGTCTATATTTGTCTATAATGGGCAAATATGTTCACTCCCAACTAGTTATTGTCCTTTCATAGCACTGTTAGGAAACTGCGCGTAGACGGGCTCCTACAAAAGCTACCACAGTGGCTTGGCTCGATGAAAATGCTACCCAAAATCAAACCAAGTTTCTGTTACCTGTTTGAGAACCCAATGTTGGTGCTTCATCTACTACTTAATTTGACGATGTTAAACTTGTGCCAGACTTATGTTGCAAAGCAGTTAGGGAAAGATTTTTTGTAGGGTTGGCTGGTTTCCCAAGCTTGAAATTTCTTCAGATTGCTTCCGATGTTTTGGGGGAATGGACAGAGATTGAAAAGGGAGCACTACCAAGTTTGAACTGCCTCCATTTTCGTTGCTGTTCAAAACTGAGTATGCTCCATGAAAGACTGTAGTTTGTAACCGGATTGAAGCATTTATATTTGCTGCGTGATGATCACATGAAAGACTGAAACCTGATAATAAGAGATTTGACAAGTCATTTAATACTTAACCGCTTCCACTTCCAATCCAACTAAGCCCTGGTACTTTTCTTACTCCCCGCTCTGCTATGTCATCTCTTAACTTCTGCACATCATCCCACCTCCCATCACCAGCATAGATGTTAGAAAGCATAACTCTATAAGCAGCTTTTTTTGGTTCATTTGCCAATAGTTGCTGGGATACAACTTCTGCCAACTCAGAATTTCCATGACCATTGCAGCATGATAGCATCGCTCCCCATATGCTAGAGTCCACCGGCTTTGGCAAGCACATGATAAAATTGTATGCCTTTTCCAACTCTCCAGCCATTCCAAGAAGCTTCACCATGTGAACATAATGCTCTGTTCTAGGTTGGATGAAAAACTCATATTTCATCCTCCTGAAAATTTCCCAACCATCGTTGAGAAGGCCAACATGGCAACAAGCAGTAAGAAGGGCAGAGAAGGTTGAATCATCAGGTTTTAGTCCAACCAGTAGCATCTCATCAAACATCTTGAATGCTTGGTAAGCCATTCCATTCAATCCAAGACCTGAAATAAGACAATTGTAAGATATTGTACTTCTTTCCGGCATAATCTCAAACACACTGATCCCCAAGCACATAAATCCACACTTAAAATACATGTCTATCAGAGCAGAAGAAACCATGACATTTGATTCAAATCCATGTCGAACAATATAACCATGTATCTCACTTCCAAACCGTGCATTTGTTGATCGAGCAGCGGCCTCCAACACAGCAGAGATTAGAATGGGATCTGCTTTCTTACCCATCTCCATGTTCAGTTTCCAAAAGTAGAGCAATGCCTTACCATATTCCCCGCACTGAGAATATCCAGTTATCAGAGAAGACCATGCAACTAAATCAGGCTGAAGCAAACTACTAAACACAATGTTTGCCGAATCCATGCACTTAAACCTTGAATACATGCTTACAAGTGAACTTCCCACATGAACAGTACGATCAAACCCGCTTTTCAAACAAAAACCATGAAGTCCTTGACCAACACTCAACAAGTCGGGGGAATCTACTAACCCTGATATCAGCCCTACCAAAGTATACCCATCTGGCTGTTGCCCCATATTTCTCATCCAACTAAACAATTCTAACCCTTTATTACAAAGGCCACAATGCCCATATCCCGAAACCATAGAATTCCACAAAGCCAAATCCTTCTCAGGCATCCTATAAAAAACCTTGCCTGCTTCATCAACCAGGTACAGTTTTGAATACCCAGTCACAAGAGCACTGCCACAGATGAAATCCAATCCTAACCCGGAAACAATCACTCTTGTATGAACAAGTCTCATCACATCCAAATCAAAGTTCTCACAGCAAGCTCGTACGACACACGCGTACGTGAAGTTATCGGGTTTCGTTTCCGTTCCCAGCATCCTTTCGAACAATGACAAGGCATCGTTGAACTTGAGGGCTCGTGCATAAGCTCGAATGATGGAATTCCAAAGGAAAACGCTTCTTTCAGGTGTTTCATCGAACAGGCTGTGGGCGGAGCAAAGATCATCGTTGAGCGCGTAGAATCTGACGAGCTTGGTGGCGAAAAATGGGTCAAGGGAGAGGCGTGTTTTGGCGATTAAAGCGTGGATTTGTTTGGTTTTAAGAATTGTCTGATGAGGCTTTGAGAGCTCTGATAGAAGTGAGTGAATTTGAAAGAGCATTTCAATTTGACACTGGGCTGTAAAATACTTCACGCTTAACCATCATCTGCGTATAACTAAATTCCTCCAAGATGTTTCTTCTCGTAGGAATGCTGTCGTGTTGACTTCTATCACAGAAAGAAACATGGTTCCGTATGCCCTCTAATACAAGCAAAGTTTTATACGTCTACCATTAAATGTTATTATATGTTTTATCGTTTAAATTATAATATAACATTTCAAAGTAATAAAGTTAACCTAAATAAGGTAATTAAATATAGTGTTGATGTCAATTAATAAATAATATTTTTATATTTTAACATAAAAAATAAAATTAAACATAAAAATTACATAACATTTAACATAAAATGGATGAAGTCTACTTTCATCACTTTATTAGTACTTATGATAAAATCCAATTAATAAAATAAATTACATTACAAATGGGATCCTCGTATTGTACTCCTCATAACATTAATGAATATCCATAATAAATATAAAATCGTTCATAACTTTAGATAAGAATACTGATCAGGACCCCACATTGTTTCTCTATTAAAATAGAGATATTAACTGCTCGCTTCCGAAGCCACTGCATTGTCGGACAAAAGACAGTGCACAAAGCACATCCATAGCTTTCTTCGTCGGCTTTAAGCCTGGTCCAAGTTTGTGTTGAAAAATAGAGTATTTTATAAAGTTCAAATATCTTACATTATTAAAATATTTAAAAAGTGAAAACTTTATATATAAAAACACTCCATGAGTTTATTATAAATAAAAAAAAATAAAATGAATTCGCACGTACACAAACAAAAAAAAAGACAATGCACAAAGTACATCCATAGCTTTCTTCGTCGGCTTTAAGCCTGGTCCAAGTTCGTTGGAGGGACAATGATTGTGCCAGTTTCCATCATCTGCCGGAAATGTTGATTAAGCTCCGGAGTCAGATTAAGGCTGACTTGCAGAATTGAGGGAATTGTATTCAGAACCGAATTTTTACTGGCTAATTCACCGGTGGCAGGTCTGCAAACAAATTACAGAAGAGTTATATATATTTATATCAAGAGCAGAAGTAATTTATGTTAATTGTTGGAAGAAAGATTAGGAAGAGAATAATTGCTTACCGTGGAGATGTTACAATAGAGACCAACTCCATTCCTTCTCCATTCGCTGAGAAGGTGACCATGAAAAAACTTGGCACAACAAATATTTGGCCAGTCTCAACTATGGTGTTCAAACAAAGCTTGCCTTGAAGACCGACAATTTGTACTTGACCACTTCCTTTTGCAACGTAGAATACTTGTGCATCAGATGCATAGGCCGGTGCTCGAGTGGCATTGGGTTCAAGTACCAAGCGAGTTACATTTAGCCCGACTTCTCCAAGAAAAGGAAATTTAGTTCCTGTCAGCGTGGTGGATTTGCCTCCATTCTTGACTTGAACATCAGGAGATGCACTATCAATGTTCTGGGTCCAAATGTTTACGAGGTCCTCGGAAGGCTTCGGGATGCCTTCTGCTTCTTCTTGGCCAAGCTTCTTGAAAAAAACGCTCTGTTGGCTATCGGCAAGCTTTTGTGCTTTTTCCACATTGATATGGTAAGTTCTTGCTATGAATTCAGGAGAGAAAGCTGCCAAGTGACCCTGAGGTCCTGCTAACAAGAAGTAGGTAATTTCACCAGGAACGTAGGCCCTAGTAGTATCACCCAGGAACACTATAACCACATCGGAATTTCCATAATTATACCACCATGAAACTGATCCGAGTGGAACTGGTATTATGTCCCCTTTCTTAAGGCCTATGAAAGCCATCTTATCCTTTGGGTCGGCCGCTAATTTCAGTCCAACTCCACAATTACCTAAGAAAAATAAGATCATCAAAGTTTCTGTAAGATCTCCTGCTGAATTATTATATATGCAATAATGAAGGTAGGGGACGTGGGAGGAAATAAACAAAAAATAATACTATTTGATCCTATACTTTTGTCTTTATTGCGTGTGTATATATATATATATATATATATGTATATATTTGATGTGATAAAATTTTATTCAATTTACGGCAAGTCAATTATTTATACGTATAATGCTTAAAATTAAATCAATAAATTTTTGCCACATCATGAGGACAAATATAAAGACAAAAGTGTATGGTCAAGAAGTATTTTCATGAAAGTTTGTTCACTCCTTTTTCTTTATGGAAAATGCTTATATATTGACAAGAGACCAAAAATTTATCAGTTCAATTTTAAGCATTACACTTTTGAATAAAATTTTTTAAAAAAATATTTATTTATTCATCCATTATCCGTAACTCTTTTAACTTGTTCGACAGAAAACTTGTGGAGGTATGAAAGGATTGGTGTGGGCAAGAGAGCTGAATTGGTAGATCTGCCCTTTTCATAACCTTATCAGGGGAAAAAATGTTAAAAGAGAAAATCTCTCTCCGCCTTGTTAGTGGGCAAATATTACTATAAGAGGAGGGATTCATAGGAATCCATTTATATCGGTGTAAAATTTATTGAGTTTTACTCCGTTTCACATATAGTTTTATACAACTTTTATTTCATTAATCCAATCATTAATTTTCATACTCTATATATGTATAAATTGAGCATATAAATTTTTAAATTAATTAAAAATGGTTATACACTTTTTTACTATAAAAGTTTTTAATGGTTATATGTATATTATAGTATAAGATATTCTTGATTGATGTGATATAGATTTCAGATTGACTTAAAAACTTGCATACATGATAAGCATTAAGATATTGTTAAATCTAAAGGTTGGTTTCTTAAAATATTATCCTCACAAAAAAATATAAAATGGTGTAATGTTACATCGGTATAACTTAAATTATTTTCTTAAGTCATAAAATTTTTTATTAAAGTTCCAAAATCAGGACAATTGAATGAAAAGAAAACACATCCCATAACATAACAAATCATATTAATTTATTGAAAGAGTTTCCGCAACTTGAAAGATATTTGCAATGATCAAACACCCATTGGATGAGCATTGTCTGATTTGACAAATGAAAACGATTCTTTCTAATCAAATTGACTCACAAGATATCTCTGGTACTGCAAATTTAACAGTATACAACCCAACCTAATTAGAATCGAAAGGGAGAGACTGATGTGATCGTAATATAGAAGATAATATGAGAATGGAAAAACAAAGAAACTAAACAAATTTTTAATTCATAGATCAACTCTTTGGGCAACAAAAGAAAAAACAGGCTTGACATACCTTCAAGAACATAACCGACTTTGGAGCAATCCGAATAATGGGGAAGAGCGAAACCCCGAGGCTTCAAAACAAGCTTACCGGCAGCAACTTGGGCCTCTCGGAGCATCGGAGAGTCAGCACTTGCCCAGTTGTAGTATCCACCGCCTTCTCCCTCAGCAAATGTTCGGGGAAACTTGGGAGATAAGTCCACGTTCATAGCTTTTTGCGCTTGCTTATTAATTCTGCAGAGTAACACAATATGTATCAAATACCCAGAAAAGAGATAAAACTGTATGCTCTCCTTAACTGACAATTTATATGTTCAGTTTTTATCTGGTTACAGATTCTGGGACTGGGAGGGCTCAACTTGTATATATAGAGAAATTAGCTGCGAATGCCAACTTGGGAAAAAAATAGTGCTCAAGAAGCACACGTTAACCTCATCAAAATAACTCGTTGAGTAAATGAGCATTACCTAAAGCTTATTTGCGTTTGACCTTGACCCGTTTTCATTACAAAAAGGGCCAATGATCCAAAAATATTTATTGGTAATACTACTATGACAAGAAATTTATGAAAAAGGAAATGAAAATTTGGAAAATTTACTAAGCAGGATGTTTTGATTACCATTTTACCCTTAATTATTTTTTTGTCAATTTAAAGAAAGAGAAGAGAAAAAAAGGGTGTCAATAGCCTTCGGTGACTTCTTTTGCAGTGCTTGCTCATCTCAGGAAGTTTGCTGATGCCAGTTTTTGATAAAAGAAAGAAAAAAGGATAGAAAAAAAAGAGAAAAATAATAAAAAATATATATTTATATATATAAAAAAGAAGAGAAGAGTGAAAAAGAGGAAAAGGCCAAAAGTAAATAGAAAATATTCTTTTAATATTTAAGGTCCTTTCATTATTGAGCTGAACGCTTGCAGCGTCGTTGGCTGCACCTTCTGCCTGTATGCGCTGGGTTTGAGTCCTTTTTTTCTGTCTAACCTCCGGTTCCTTTAACTTGTGGGAACCTGGGGTGATTTTGCTGATTCTGCTTTTTGGCAGGATAAGCAGAGAATGCCCTAGAGCCTGGACGTGATCCACCCTCTCCGGGTGCTGTTGTCCCCTGTTTGTTGCCAAACACTCTTTTGGCTCGTTTGGTATGTCAAATAGTTAAGCCATTCTTCTTTTATTTTTTTGTTTGGTTGGATTTCGAGGTAATATTGGTTCAGCCATTCCCCACCTTTCCGTTAACGATTACGAAATGGAGTCCAAAATTTATTGAACAAAAATTTTTTTATTTATTGAAAATAATTATAACTTATAAATAGAAAATAAAAATTATATTAATAATTTAATAATAAATTATTAATGTTTAAGATTTTAATGAAAATAGAAATTGAAAGATTAAAAAATACAAATACAAATAAAAAATCATATTAATAATTTAGTAATAAATTATTAACATTTTAAAAATTTAATGACAATAAAATTAAAAGATTAAAAAGAAAAAATATTATTAAATTATAATAATGACTAATTTTATCTAATTTACTAAATTATAACAAAAAATAATTTTGTTATTTTATCATTTATTTTTCAACTATTTCAAAATAAATTTCATCCATCAAACATTAAAATGAATTATAATAATAATTTTATCATATTTTATTTTATAAATCAAATTGTATAATAATAATTATTTTTTATAAAATAATTATTTTATTCTATTTTACTTTTTTCTATTCTATTTCTCCAACCAAGCGTTCCTTCTCCAAGGTGCAAGTGACTCGCCGTTTTTGAATGGTTGTTGATTTCGTGTAAAGTTGTCAAAAAGGAATATTGCAACTGATATTTTGCAAATTGTACTGGTTTTGCCCGAGCCGGTTGCTTGTCATATCATAGGGAGTCTTCGGCAACAATAGCCTTGGGCTTTCAATGGCATTGACCAAATAGCCGAGGTTAAGAAAATCATCTTGAAAAAATAGCCTTCGATGGCGTCTATAGCAACAAACTTTAAATACATCAGCAACTAATGATGATCATGTCACAAATAAAATAAGCATTCGCTTCGTTTTGATTTTAAAATTTTAAAACTTGAATTAATTAAATTTTTATAAAAATAATTAAAATTAATCAAATTATATTTTAAATAAAAAATAATCAAAATCAATATATTTTAATCAGATTCAAATTATTAATAATATTTATATATAAATAATATATTTAAAAAATACTTAATATTTCAATAGAATTTCACTAATAAAGTTTAAATATTTTTTTGGGTTTAGGGTTTAGGGTTTAGGGTTTAGATTTTTTTGTTCAATGATATATATATTATTAATTATCAATTTTTCAATCAATTTGATTGTAAATTTTAAATACTAAAAATCTACCGGTGTAATGAAAATATCACCATATTGAAAAAATTAAATCGAATTAATCAAATTTAATTAATTTAAATCAATTATTTTAATTTACATCAATTAATACTCACCCCTAATATCGGATTTAGTTTTTACCTTTTTTTTTTCTCTTTCTTTGTTCTTTCTCAATTTCTTCCCCTTCTTTCTTTTTCTTTCCTCCCTTCTGGCCACTAATGCCACACCAACTTTTCCCCCCTTTCCTCTCTCTTTACGCAACTGAACTTTGAAAAACGTAATTGAAAAGCATAAGGACAAAAAGGTCATTGTAGTTTCCATATTAGAAAATGATCGAAGTTCCATTTTCCTCCTCAATAAATTCTTTTTGCCATAGTAATAATCCATAAATATTTTTAATTCATTGGCCTTTTCAACAATGCCCTGAAGAAAAAGTTAGCCGACTTCTAAATGTAGTGTTCAAGAGATTCACGACCTGTTGTCTCCGTACCACACCTTTTGCACATGACAACATCTCAATATCTGACAACGTTAGTACAAAGAGTCTTGCTTTGTTTTATTTTTTTTAAATATAGATATATTTTTTGGCCTCTATTCAAACTGTCATAAATACAAAACCGCATACCTAGGCATTCCTAGTTCCAAAATGTCAAAGGGAAAAGAGCCTTATCTGTTTGGTAATAATGAAGCCTACCACGTGGATTTTGTCAACCAATGTCAATTGATTTCCAATGCCAAAAATTGCTGTCATTACGTTGCAATATTCTAAAAGATAATGATTTTATAGCACATGCTTCTCGGATTTTGTAAGAGAGGAAAATAAATTGAATCCTCGATAGAGGTCAACAACCAGGGAAATAATAAAAAATTATATTCAACGAAATTGAGAATTTCAAATTAATGAATTATTAGATATCTCAGCAAGAATTTAAGATTCTTACAAACAAGTTTTGTATGGGATTAATCCTATCTTATTACTAGGAATTTTCAAATAAAAAATTTATTTTTTCTTATATAATTTAATATCTAATTAACGATACAATTGACAAGTAATTATCATATTCTTTTATGAATGATGTGATAATGATTCTATCACTACACAATTTAAAATTTACTTAATATATTATGTTTTGTTGGTATTCTTTTAAATAAAATAATTAAATATATTAATCAAATAAAATTTAATTAATGTATAAGATTAAGGTGGTTTAATAAATTATCCCTTCTAAACGAGGTTTCGATGTTCTAATAAAATTATATAATGATTTGAAAATGAAAAATCAGTAGAGCATGGGTCGTCTTCTTCGAGGCTTGCCAAGATACGCCTGGCTTTCATCGCAAGTGATGGGATACCTTATCTGCACTTATTTCTTTCTGAATTTCTCATTATTAATCTAAAAATTAATTCAATAATTATCCTTATTTTTTTAACGAAATTACAAAGAAAACTAGTGAAGATACGAAAATGGCCGATTTTGATTAGAGATGGTTAAAAAAAAAAAACACTTGTTCTCGACGGATTCCATTAAGTTATGAAAGGATGAATTATTTGGTTGAAAAACAAGGATCAAAATGAATCGAGTCAACTCGAGTCAACATGTAATTAATTAATTAATTAGTATATGATTTGATTTCTTTTTTTTTAATTATAAAAAAAAAAACTCTATCGACATTCTTTACCATGTGTGGGATACATGATCTTTTCTAATCTCGTTGCTCATCTCGAAAGGCGTCGCCATCTCGAGCACCAGCAGCACGCCAAGGAACATGGGCATCACTGGATAAGGATGGTCCTTCTTGGTTTCGTGGTGACAACTAGATTTGCTTTTGGGTTGTAATTTCTGGACAATGTAGACAGGAAGATATTGTATTGATCAATGCCTTGCAACATTTAAGTGAAAAAATATAATACAATATTGAGTGTGAACAAATTATATTAAATTTGACCAATCATTCATTTTACTTTTTCTACGTTCTTTACCATACTAGAAATGTTAAACAATATTTTTGAATTTCAAATATCACTCTCAACTTTATAATCATAAAGTTTTAAATATATGAGTTTTATAATGACATAAAAATAAAATTGATAGAATTTTGAGTGTTATATATGTATTTAAAATCAATCTCTACACTTACCTTAAATTAGAATTTATATTCATATAAAAGGAAAGATTTTAAATTCATAGCCAAAAATTGAAAAATTTTAAGTTGTGGCGAAAAAAAAAAGGAAGAAAATGATGATTTTTGTTCATTTTTTTATTAAAATATGTGAATTTTAACTTTCGCATGTAAGGAAAACGACCCTTTGGTTATGCAGCGCCACTGCAGATTTGAGGACAAGAGTCTTGTTTGGCTATGCCTTTAGGTTTTGGCCTTTATAATTAAAAACTTGTGATTCTTTCAAAGTTGTTATTTCAAGAGGTTCTTTTGTTTTGTTTTGGGGGAAGAAGAGTTCTTCTTCGCCAGGTACTTGGGCAGTACGATGTTGGTCTATGTTCACATGCCTGGGCCAATGAACCGACATGGCTGTCCTCACCGATGACATTAGCATTTAGCTCCACGTTTGAAACAGGCAAAATGAGGGCAGACTGCCGATTTCTTTTGCGAGTGTTTTGATATTGTAGGAGTATTCTCTAAAATTTAATTCATATTAAGCAACTAAATGGTTTGATTAAAGAGATAAATGGTATCCTAATTAAGCTTTGCTTCAGTTATAGTCAAAACCAGTGGCAAGATTGAGACTGGTGTCGAAGCACTAGAAAGCAGGAAGGAGGAGATCCTTGTTGGCTGGGCAGCACCTCCACATGGTTGGCTAACCTTAAATTCGGATGGCACTTTTAGAATATTACTAGGCATGGCAGCAGCAGGCGATTGCTTCGGGATTCTAGTGGCAACTGGTTTGGTGGTTTTCTGCAAGGCTTGGGAGTTGGGTTATTGTAAAATTGAACTCCATGTAGATAGCTAACTAGTGGTACAAGCCACCACTTTCCCCATAAGTCATCCACCTTTAAAATCCGATTTGATTAAAGCTATTCAATGATTATTTTAATATCAATAAAAAATCATAACACGACATATATTTAGAAAAAGAAATAGTGTAATCGATTGCTTGGCGAACAAAAACGTTGATATACAAGAGGAGCATACACTTTATGATGTCTTCCTGTAGATACTTGGAAGACTTTTTCATATTGAGAATTAATTTCCCTCTTTTAATTAGAATTTAATAAAATTTATTTTAAAAAAACAAAGATAAATGCTTGAATTACTGTAATTGTTTCATTGTAAGAATATGAAATTTATATTTTCTGAGATGTCAAATTCAAATGCTGGAAAATAAAAACGATTGAGTTAATAATACAAGGAGAGTTATTTATCTTTATCTAATGAATTAAGAGATGAATGCTCGTCTTTTATTTGATATATACATTATAACACCCTTGAGAACATGATATTTTATTTTATCGTGACGGGGTATCGTATATATTTGGACAAAAAATTAGGTTTTGATGAGTCTTGTTAGTTTGCCGGTGTCTGTCGATGAGCATGAAAAGTACTCTATAGAAAAGTGTAAAACCAGAAAACTGGAAGAAGAGAAAACTAACTTCTTATCGAATCAGAAATCTATTACACCTAGTTATACACAAGTTATGCTGTCATCAAAGAAGACAGATCCTACAAATCCTAATTACAAAATAATTAAATATAAAATTAAATATCTATTTACAATTAAACACGTGTATGTATTCAACAGGTCCAGCCTGTAGAGACCAACTCCAGTGGCCTTTTGGTGGTAAAATAAATAACAAAATCTCAGCCGGATTGGTCCTCCTCAGTTTTTCGGCCTTTTTGAAATCAGACCATTTAGGATCCGTTCTGAGTGGGCTATTCTTTCTAGGCCAGAGGCCCAAAGCTGCTGACCATTTAAAATGAACCCACATTTTACAGCCCACTTTTGGAATTTTCGAAATTAAAACAAAGAGAAGAATCAATCACGATGGAAATGAAAGAGGAACGCTAAACAGAGCTAGAATCAAACACTCACTTTGAGTAGGGATGATGGGAGTCCAGGGAAGGAGAAAGATTGCGAAATCATGGAATAAATCATTGAACTAAAAAAATACTAGTATTTACAAAAGAATACTCGTCTCAAACGATTGAATAACGTCTCACTATGATGTCAAATTAACAAATTTGGCAGCCCTTCTAAAATAGAAATGATTAAGCTAGTTTATCATTATTCCAAGTAACCAAGAGCCCTTTACGGATAGATATATAATGCAAGGGGAACTACATCGACAATTCCAATACCGAGATCTTTGAAATGCAAAGACATTAGCTTCGCTTCTTGCAAGTTTCAATGGAAAACGATATTAAGTTATTGATCATTGCAGTCTCGAAACAATGCTAAAGTCTATCCTGTTTTCAACAACCAATTGCATTCCAAGTCACTTGCCATTGATCCTCTCCACAACAGTTATGAGTCCCTGAGTACCAAGCTTCCCATCCCCATTAGCCACCATTGCCGAAAACATCTGTTTACCCAGAGCAGCCCCAGGCAAAACCACCACCTTCCCATCATCATCTTCATGCACAACATCCACACCCAACCCCATATCCTTCACCATATACTCTGCAAACCCACCTGGCTTAAAGTCTCTCCCAATCATTCTCCCTCCATATAACTCCATTGCCATTGACCCTGCGCCTCCTCCCGTAACCGCCTCCATATACTTCCTCAAATCCAACCCAGCTTTCTCCGCAAAAACAAACCCTTCACTTAACCCCATCAAATTAGCCCCCACGATTATTTGGTTCCCAATCTTACAACTCTGCCCACATCCTGCTTCCCCCATGTAAGTAACTCTTCCCATCAAATCAAACAAAGGCTTTAGCCACTCAACCACCGAACTTTCCCCTCCAGCAAAAATAGCCAACTTCCCTTCTCTAGCTCCGATATCACCCCCGGAGACCGGAGCATCAATCGACCAGCAACCCTTTTTACGAGCTGAAGCGTAGATCTCACGTGCCAGTGATGGGCTGCTGCTGGTGTGGTCTACAAGGACGGCACCAGGATTAAGGGTTGAAAGAACACCGTTGGTTTCTAAGACAATTTGCTTGACATCTTGTGGGTTGCCAACCATGGTGAAAACGACGTCGCATCGACGGGCGAGTTCTTGTGGAGAATCGGTGATATGGGCACCTTGGGATTGGAGAGACGAAGCTTTTGATGGTGTGCGAGCGTAGATGGTGAGGGAATAGCCGGCGGAGAGGAGGTGAGAAGCCATGGCTGCACCCATTATGCCTATCCCGATCCAGCCGATGCGGGTTTCGGCGGGGGAGATGGGTTTTGGATAGGGAGTTTCCATGGAGATTGGCGAGAGATGGAGCCGGTTGTTGTATATGTGAAAAGAGGTAGTGACTACTGACTGATGACAGTAGCCGAGGAAAGAAATTCAGGAGATTTTTTGGCTTGGTAATTCCAACACTAGCTCGCACGTGCAAAGTAATTGCACGTTTCAGTTGGGCAAAATGGTAACACGGGCAAAATGGCGTCATTTATCAAATGATCCGCTGTGTGCCTTGTGCATTTATTGCGTGAATGTCAATTTACTAATGCTATTTGGCTACGCTAATTACCTCAAGGACTTCATGGCTTTTTTTATGAATCGAGAATGGCTAATGGCTTCGCTTTCAATCCCTCTCGGCATAAACTAGTGATTAACGATGTCCCCGGGGTAATTATCTTTGGTATTACTTACTGGTACATATTGAAATG
>NW_018397261.1:6190398-6230312 GCF_002168275.2 Theobroma umbraticum
AATAGTTTTTCACTCCTTACTTTGTTTCATCAAATTGCAGTGCAGTATCTTCTTGGCTTTCCCCTTCGTTTTTGGACTCTACGGCTTTAGAGCAGAACATTCTTAACTCGTCTATATATTCTGCAGGTGATACATCGGCTAGTAACCTGCCTTGGACAACAAGGTGGTATACTGCTATAGAAATAGGTTGCAGCTTGCGCTATCTTCACGAAGAATGTCCAGATGGGCCAATTGTTCACCAGTCTGTCTGTTCAACTACCATTGTCTATTCTTATGGTTACTCTGCGATGGTAAGTATATAGAACTACATCTTGCGGCACAATTTAAAAGACTGAGTTTTATGTTCGTGTGAAAAATAGGAAAAAATAATCTAATACAATCAACTTGCTATGTCTCAATTCCATTATTATTTTCCTCATTTTTCAAGAAATTTTCTTCAATTCATGGGCCTGATTTCTCTCATTTTTGTATTAGAATTTTGCATAGTAACTGACTTGTGGCTTTTTATAACATTCAAGCTAAGCAATTTTATAGCTGCCAAGTCGCTCAAGGATGTTCCCCGTGATGGGGAGCCAACAGTCAAGTAAGAAAACTTTCTTATCATGATTTTCAACTTTAATCAATTTCAATCAGTTTTAGCTACTTCATATGTTGGAAGTTTACACATCTGCCATGTCACAATATTTGTGCTTTTCACATCCTTGTCATTTGAACCTATTTGGTGGGTGAAGACGCCCAAACCTAGAGAAAGACAAGTGCCTTTCTGTGGACTTACATGACTATGGAATGTTTCTTGTGGAGCTTATTACTGGGAAGATAACCAATCGCTTTCCACATGAAAGCGAGGGTCAATCCGTGATAGACTGGGTAAGATGTCTGCCCAACTTGCTTCTTGTGGTAACATTTTTAACTGTTTTGAGGAGTTTCCAAGTGAAAACGCGTATGCAATATAGTGTTATCCATATGCAGATGTCGATTCTTGGAAGTTTGTATATGACCCACTGATACTTTCCCTATTGTAATGCAGGCGCTGCCACTTCTAGAGAGTGGTTCACTCAATCAAATGATGGATCCCAGATTGACGGATGAGGATGATGATTCAAGGGTTGTTCAATACATGGCTCGGGCGGCTTTGCTCTGTCTGAAAAACGATCTGGGTCACAGGCTTTCCATAAGCGAGGTAAGATTTTTAGTTTTATGTTTCATATTCCTGCTTGCAATAATAATACTGGTCGGAAATCCGCCAACGTAGGAGTTTCATGTCACTAAAAATAGCTCTGTTTGTATTAACATTTGTTTTTCCTCTTTTTGGAATTGCTGATTATATTGTCTGGCTGTCACCGTAGTCTAATTCATTGTCCAATTTTGGCAGGTCTTAGCTGTGGTTAGAGGAAAGCAGATTGCAGTGCTTTAGTTTTGAATTGATCAAAACGAGTTTGTAAATTCTTGTTTGTACGTATTCAGGAAAAAAGAGGAACTCTTATTGCTTGTAAAAGAATATTGTTGAAGGAACTGAATGCAGCATTACTATATATAATGCAGACTACATATAGATATTTATGTGATGAAAGAGGGAGGTCCGTACATGCAGATTTCGTGATTGGGAATGCTGGTGAGGTTTTCTAGAGGAACTCAGCTATGAACAAGCGAGAAAAAGATGGATAATGCGATCATAAGCGCGGCATTTAAGCAAGTTTCGCGAATCTGCAGCATAAACTGAGGAAGAAAGTCACTTCATACTGTTTTCCAGTTAGTTGATATTTCTTGGTTCATTTGGCATGACAAACTCAGAGCTAGCAGTTGCGTTATAAAACCTCCATGTAGTTTGTCTAATCTTAACAGAGATCAGCAAATGCCAAAATTTCTCTCGTAAACCAACCTGCAATTTGTCTGTCCCATCGAAACAAACTCTGGATTGTAGATATCCTCGCTTAAGTGACAATGGTGGTGGAGTTATTCAAGTGTTTCTCCCTTCAGAGCTTATTCTTGTTTGCAGAAGAACCAATCTCCTTTGACTATTGCTTAATTTCATCTGCTGTTGTTTTGATCATGGTGCTGTATTACACTACTAGAGTACAGTACTTTGTTTACCTCTTAGATTTCAACTGCTATCGTCCACCCGATAACTTGAGAGGCATATTTGACTATTTCGTTGAATATTTTGAGACATTCAACATTTTTGACAGGGAAAGCATCGATTTCCAAGTGAAAGTGTACGAAAGAGCAGGTGTGGGAAATGAATCCTGTGTACCTCGTTCAGTTCACGAGATTCCATTTAATGGTTCTTTGAGCGGTGCTCGGGAAGAGATTGAAGAAGTTCTCTTTACAGCTGTGAGAGATCTTCTCTCCAAACACAAAATAGATCCTAAAAGCATTAATATTCTGGTATCAAATTGTAGCATTTTCTGTCCCACTCCATCCATTACAGCCACGGTGATAAACAAGTTCGGGTTTCGAAGCGACATAAAGAGCTTCACCCTAAGTGGAATGGGCTGCAGCGCGGGGATCTTGTCAATAGGTTTGGTGAAAGATCTCCTTAAAGTTCACAAGAACTCTTTGGCTCTGGTGCTCACTACGGAAGCTATAACACCCAGTTTTTATACGGGCAAAAATAAATCCATGCTGGTAACCAACACTTTGTTCCGTATGGGCGGAGCTGCTATTCTACTATCTAACAGGAAGCAAGACAGGTGGATAGCCAAGTACAGGCTCCAGCACATTGTCCGAACCCACATGGGATCCGATGATGAGTGCTACAATTCTGTCTTCCAACAAACAGATGAAGACGGCCACATGGGGGTGTCCCTTTCAAGAGCTCTTTTACACGTTGCAGCCAAAGCTCTAAGGACCAATATTTCAGAGTTAGCCCCCCTTGTTTTGCCATACTCTGAGCAGCTCCGGTACGGATGGTCAGTAGCTCGCAAAACGATTTGGTCAGCCGAGCAGAAGGGAACGTTCGTGCCGAATTTCAAGAAAGCTTTCGAGCATTTCTGTATACATGCTGGTGGTCGGGCTGTAATTGATGCGGTGGAGAAAAGTCTCAGGCTGCAAAAGGAAGATGTCGAAGCTTCGAGGATGACCCTATACAGATTTGGAAACACGTCGTCTTCCTCGCTTTGGTATGAGCTCTGCTACCTCGAGGCCAAAGGAAGGGTGAAGAAGGGAGACCGGGTTTGGCAAATTGCATTCGGAAGCGGCTTTAAGACTAACAGTGCAGTCTGGAAATGCATTTCAGAACTTGATCCTAAGGAAACAAACGCATGGTCTGACAGAATTCATAGGTATCCTCTGGATATTCCAAGTGTCTTAGAACATTGACGCCACAAAGGTCTCCTCTATGTACCTAGTTATACACATGAGTTCTCTCCGTTTCGTAAATGGTAATCTTACGTTTATTTAAGATAGATTCAGCCGTTAGCATCCTTACGACTCATAGAAAGTGTATCCCAATTTCCAATTTCATTTCAAAGGAAAGGAATCGGTTCAGATTCTTTTGTAGTAACTGCCAGTCAGTCTGCCACAGAAAGTCACGGTTTTCCAACTTATCATAGGCTGGCTCTATGGGGCTCTCCATCCCACTTTTGAGGGGTTTGGACCCTGTGCAAATGGACATGGGCTTAGGCTTTTGATTCCGTTGGTAACCCCGGGACCCTCACCAATCCATGAACAAGGAGGAACAGGTGTGAAGTAGGGTACTAGGGTCAGAGGATGCAGGCCATAAACAATCCTAAATCTAGAATATTGAAACATGCCAGACCTATAGACCCACCTGCCTCATCACTTTCATCCATATCTCCCACATACATCATTTTCTTGACGGTTTTGTTTTCAAGTGAGTAAGCTTCAAAACACTCACACTGTTAACTTAGCAAATTGATAGTGTCCAGGAAAAATGAAAAACTAAGACTACAGGAAACTCAACACAAAGGAAACAGATTTTCTTAAAGTCAGAACCAAATTAGATTAAATGACTTGAATTGTCTTGTTCAATTTACACTATTTTGTTAAATGCTGATCCATCCATGATCTAGATAGATCTTGACACTTTTGACATCATATGCTGCTTGGACAATATCTCTGCAGTGAGCTGGCGCCCTAATAACTGAGAGTTCTTGAGTATCATGTTTCTTGTTGATGAATCAACAACATATCCATGACCTGGCATCCATTGCAGCAACTGCAGAAGCAATTTCTTCTTTTGAGGCTGACCAAGATATCTTGATATGGCCATCTGAAACAGTTCCTGAGTGAAACCAAATAAATAAAAAGATTATCATACTATGAATCTATGATCCACAGAGTCGAAGTTACAACAGAAGCAAGAGCTATTGCTCAGTTTCCATGAAATTCACTCTGAGCTTTGTGAAGTAGGCCTAGGTTTGATTGTGTTTCAAATGTATCATCCCAAGCTTTAATTTGGCCATCTTTTCTATGGCAATATAGATTAAAATTAATTCCACTACAATACAGATGGATCCATTCTAAGAATCTCCAGGGTTGATTTTGAGGGCGAATTTGCCATTTTCCAGTTATCTATTTTGATGCTGTAATATTAAAACTTGGATAGACAAGTTGAAGTGAATTCAATCCAGCAGATGAATAAGAAAAATAATATGATCCTATTGGCTCTTACAACACCTAGATACATCATTCTGATTATCTAATGCTATGTATCAGAACACAGAATTCCAGAAACAAGCAACAATTCTGCAACTCAGACAGGTTTGCCTCTTATATAAAAGTAATGAATCAAATTAATTAAAGACATAACTAACTACCTGATCAATCTTATAGCCAGAACCATGAAGAACCTTCAGGACATCGTTTATCATGTTGATATTACCTAACTTCATGAATGCAGTTGCAAACTTTGTTATAGCAGGTTGAGAGATCAATTCTGCATTATCCTGGTAATAAAGTAATTTAATCAAAATAAATTAAAATATAAAGGGGAACAGTAGATCTAAGAATTTGCAAAGCTACATCACCTACCTTGACTACTACATATGCATCTTTGAGAAGTTGTCCAGCTATTAGAATATGCAGAATTTTCTCGTGAAGGGCCTTGCACATTGTTCTTTTGCTATACCTCAACATATTGTAAACAGAAAATGCTTCCAAATGGGCTTTCATTTTACCAAGTTGAAAAATTAAGGAGGAGCAAAGTTCCTGCAAATAACAAAGAATTGTAAGTTTTTAATGTGATTCTTTAGTTTAACTAGATTCCAAAAAAAATAAGCTGCGATCAAGTACTAAAACTCATTCCCTCATCATTGCCATACACTAACAGTAGAACTCTCATTAAAATTAAACCAAGAACAAGTTTGGTAGACACCATTTAACATGACCTATGTCAGTAAGTAACATGTTTAGCAGCAACTTCAATGACCAAAAGTTGAGCAAAGAAGATTGAAAAGAAACAGCCTGTACACACATTTGTGAAAAAAGTATGGTTGGAGATTAGAATTATGTGGTGGATGAAAAGAATCATTCCAAAGATTATTATTAAGGCAGTTAATGCAGTAAGAATGGCAGGCAACCAAATTAGATAGTCCCATAAGACTGGAAATATAAAACATTGTTATGGAAGAATGAAATAAGTCCTCAGAGTGTTCTAGACGACGTTCACAGTGAAGAAGCTCATAGGCTTAGGTCAGTTGTGCCATTGTCTAACTGTGATTTGCAATTTAGGAATGAAGAAAAGAGTTGCACACTATATTTGCTGAGCAAAAGAAAAGAGTTGCACACTAGCATTCTTAATAAGATCTATAAAATTAGAATTTCTCATACCTCCTCTGGATGATAGCCGTTACCCTGCATGTCCTCCATGGTCTTATAAGCAAGAAGATATAATTTCTCCTTACAGAAATATTTTATCAGGATATGAAAGGTGTTATAATCTGGACTAATTGCAAGTTCATCCATCTTCTTCATTGTTTGCATTACACTCTCCATCTCACCTGCTCTGCAGTAGGCACAAAGCATTGTATTTAACATTACCAGGTCATACTTGTTATACTTGGCTTCAAAATCTTGGGCCAACTCCTTTGCCTCTTCAAAGAGCCCAGCTCGGCACAGAGCTGAGATCATGATGCTATGAGAATATCCATCTGCAGCATATAAGAACGTTTCCAATAGCTGGGAATCAAAACAAGGGGAGATGAAACTTTAACATAGCATGCAAAACTATAATCACAAGGAAATCACATAGATCATTATTCTTATTTCTCAGTGTGCAAGGTAAGCATGCGTTAAATCCTTAGGCAGTGGTCCTTCATCTCTCAGTATGTAACAAAGGTAGGCTCAATCTCTTAAAGGAAACTCACCAGATTCGACACATTTTTGCTGCATTTCAACAAAAACTGATCTTGCTTCATCTAGACGCCCAGCTTTTGAAAGACCATCCATCAATAAACAGTAAGGCATCTACATATCGATTTGCATCTAATGAGTCAAGATATTCACTTATGAAACCATGAAAGAAAGGTAATCGATGATTACTGCAGCTGATAAAGCTTAAACATACATCAGCCAGTTATAGACAAAAATGTCATTAAAACTTTAAACTCATATCTTTATTAAGGATCACATCTCATCTTTGACCAAGCACAAACATGAGACAAAATTGTTCAATGTACCTCATCTTCAGCGTAGCCCAAGGCTTCCAATTCAGCTAATAGTTTTGTTGATTTTTCAAACAAACCTCCTCTAACATATACCTTTAATAAAGTTGTCAGTATAACCTGCAAGCATTTTCAAAACAAGATAAAAGAACGTAAATTTATATGCACCTCACACTAGCTATACCCCTAATGCAACTTCTAAATCTGATGAGATAAACACAAAAAACAAACCTTATTTGGTACTAACCCTGAAGATTTCATTTCCACCACCAACTCGTCAGCCTTACAGTAATTTCCATCATAAGAGTAAGCATTAAGTAAAGAGCCGTAATGATATAAATTAGGTGAATGACCTTCCTCCCTCATCTGGTTAAAGTAGTTTTGAGCTTCTTCATGAAGACCATTCGAAGCACAAACAGCCAAAAGAGTTCCATACATCACACTGTCGATTTTCAAACCATTATATTTCAACTCCTTAATAAACTCTAATGCCTTAAAATGTCCATGTTTGATTTTAATGCAACCTGCCAACAACTAAGGATGACAAAACAAAAACAACCATTAAATTTTTGTAATACAATTTGGCTAATGTTGAAATTAGCTCAACCATAAATAAAACTGCATAATTTAAGTTGCATTATTAGGCATACCGTGTTATAGGTGACAGAATCAGGGGTTAGGCCATCCTGATTCATCTTATCAAACAATTTGATACCACTTTCGAATTTGCCATTCCTAACCAAAGAACTAAGCAGAGAATTACATATAACAACATTGATTCTAGTTGATTCATCCGGAATGCTATTGTAAATTTCCAAGGCTTTAATAGGGCTGAGGTTTTTCCCCATAATTTTTATGTAACTGCTATAAGATGAACCATTGGTCTTCCCATGCTGCTGCATCCAATCAAATAGCTGCAAACGCAATTATCCCAAAACATAGAATCAAAGTACATTCAACCAAAATACTACTTGATATTGAAAACACGTGGCATATAAACTTTGGGTACCTCAGAAAGATGGTGCCATTTGCCTAACTTCCCGAAATGTCGTATAATTACATTCAAGTCTTGCGGCCTTAAAATTCCACCAAAATTTTGAAGGGCAGAGTTCAAATCAGAAGATTGTTGGACTTCAAGAAGAGCGGATTTTCTTTGTAAGTAAGACTTGGAGTGAGGCCGAGTAGGATTGGGTTCTTTAACGGGAGTTGCTGTCGTTGATGTTGCCGAGGTGAGATTAGAGATGCTGGCTCTAGGGGTGGGAGCGGACAGGGAAGGAATTCTGGGGAAAGACGAGGGTGATGGAAAGGTGAGATTTTGGTGGTGAAACCCAGTACCAAGAAGGGGCGATATCTCCATCTAAAGATAGTTTTGTCGAGTATGTCTGATTCAGTTTTGAACGTTGTAAAGATTGTTAAGGTCAGAGGGATGTTTGGGAATGTCGGTACACCGCGGGTAACCGATTATTCCGGATTGGCTTGGTAACCCTCTCGATATTTGTAGCAACTAGCAAGATTTTTAAGTAATTACCTTATTATATTTTTGTGTAATCATAAATATCTACTAAAATTTTGTTTGTGGATTTTTGCAGAGAGAAAATTGTTTTTATATATACACATATATCTAGGTCAAAATATCCCAGCAGATCTTGTACTATGTATTTTTTTAAATTTAGTCTTTCTATTTAAAATTAGAATAATTTCATTTATTGATGTTAAATGTTACTTCAAGTTAATTTTTTTTTTAACGATATCCAATTTAACTGTTAAAAATGATGACATCAAAACTAATGTGGCACTAACGTGACAAATTATCTAAAAATATTAATGTCACGTGACATTGACATACTGATATGTCAAATAAATTAAATTAAAAAAAATGATATAGGGACTAAATTAAATAAATATTTAATATACATGGATTAAATTGAATTCAAAAATATAATTTTTTTTGAAATATAAAGAATATATGTATTTAGTTTACTTTTCAAATTATTAAGTGTCTTTTCTTATTAATATCATTTCAATAATATATATATTAGACTAAAATAAAAAATATATAAATGGAACCATATATTAACTGTACGCTAATTACTTTCAAAGGTACTTTGATAGTTATATGGCTCCATTTCAAATGTATTATTTAATCAAGTATACAAGTATCAACGTACTTTCGAAAGGAATTTAGCATAAAAGTAATATATGTCTCCATTTCAAATGTGTTATTTATATATAAAGTAAATATTTTATGTATACTTTGATAGTTATATGGCTCCATTTCAAATGTATTATTTAATAAGTATGTACCATAACTATAAAATTACCCTTGAAAGCAATTAGTATAAAGCTAATATATAGCTCTATTTGTATTTTTCCTTTATATTAATTTAATATATGTATTATTGAAATGATATTAATCAGAAAAGACGTTTAATAATCTTAAAAGTGAGCTATATATATATATTCCTTATATTTAAAGAAAATTATATTTTACGTTTAATTTAGTCTAAGTAATTTTTTTTCAATTTAATCTATCTGACACGTCAGCATATCAATGTCACGTGGCATTGACATTATCAGACAATTTAGAGTGACGTGGTAATATCATATCAGTATCTCTGGCACACATATGCTACCACATTATCGAAATTTGCCACGTCAGCGTAGATGTGATTATTTTTAACGATTAAATTGGATGCCGTTAGGAAAAGAAACTAAATTGGAGTAATTCTCAAATCGAGGGATTAAATTGTTATCATTTTGAGTAGAGAGATTAAATTGAAAAAAATATATGGTACAAGGACTGTTGGGGTATTTTGATCATATATCTAATATCGGTATATTTTACAATTATTCATAATATTTACATATTAATACTTAATATTAATTAAATTTATTTTATGTTCATACTAAACATATTATTGTTGATATAATCAATTAAGTCTTTCAAGAATTTACTTTTATATATAATTGACTTTCATTTCTTTGTTTTTTGTATTGATAGAAATAATAGTATGACATAAATTTTTTTTTAATAAAACATATAATCTAATGAAATAAATGCATAAGCATATTACATTTACCATATAAAAAATCAAATAATTAGTTTTTTGAACAAAATAAAAAATGAAAATCAATTTTAACATTTACATTATATTAAAATAAAAAAATTGAAACTAAATTTTAACATTTACATTAGTGTATAAGTAGCATAATTTATATATTTTAATTGTTCATTATCATAATTGGAGTGAATTTACCAAGGAAATGCTCAACCTAAAGCTGAGAGAAATCCATTGTTGAGAACTTTGAACCGAACTTGACCCACTCGACTACCTAAAAGATGCTCAATCAGTCAATCTCAAAGTTAAAAGAAACCCTCTGTTACGGATTTTGAGCCAAAACCCGACCCTCTTTTTATTTATCAAGAAGGTGCTTAATATTAACCTAAAGCTAAGACTCCGACCCACTGTGGTTCTACCAAAATGATGTATTATGCTTAACCAGTTTGTAATATCCATGATAACTCCTGAATGTATGCTTTGCGTGCTTCCACGCCCATGTTTGAAGTTATTTTGTAAAAAAAATTCAAGTGTTGCAACAATTGAATCAACTTAAAGTATATATATTCACTTATATATGAGGTTTAATCTCAAGCAAAATAAAAGATTGTTAAAATGAGTGACCATTCAATATATGATTTATGAATGTATATGAGTAATAAGCTGACTATGAAATTCACATGAAACTCCTTGTGGGAACTAAAACGAGTTCAAGAACCCAAAGTTCGTTGTATAAAGATTTGTGAATCCATTTCTGACACTAGTACTTTCTCAGTTCCTAAAGCAAGTGAGAGCAATGGGTTTTAGTTGTTTGCTTTCCTTGTTTAAAGAAGTATTCTCAATTTTAGACTTCTTCCATCCATTTTTAACATGTCCAGCAAATATTTGCACCAAAAAAATAAAAGATGGAACCAACCTCAAGGCAGACATAACCTAGCAGCATATCTGGGGATGGAGACAGTTCTTCCGCCTGCACAGAAGCCATTATGAAGCCGTGGTTCAACATAGCAGGAGGGACAACTCGGTTAGGCAAAATTATTTTATTGGGTTGTTAATTTCAGGTCCAAAATCTAGCAAATATTATACAACAATACACACCTTTATGAAAGCAACATCCTTACATATAACATTGATTCGCTTAAGCCATCAACTAGCCATGTATCGGCATTAGGCGAGTCACAGGACAAGTACTGTTTAGACTACAATGTCTCGTTGTAGAAACATTCCACTCAAGGGTGAGTAGGCACTGGAATCAATACGAAATTGTCTGCTGGGAAGAAATGGCAGACACCAGGGGTCCCTGGTTCAATCCCCAACACACGAAACGACACATGATTGCGGGTCCATTGAGAAGTATCCATGTGACAGACAGCAACCGCCTCCCCTCTATCTCCATTATCACCGCCCAGTGACACCTTAAACACTTTGTTCTGTGTCTCCTGGCTATGGCAATAGAGCACTGCATAAGGGTATGGCATGGTGTGACATGCTACCATCTTCGGAGCAGATATTTCCTGCGGTGTTGCTAATATAGTATAGTTCTGGAAAAGGGTAGTTGACTTCGTAAGATGTGCAGTTGTCAGAATTTTTAAATGGGAGTTCAATCCTAATATGCTGCGTGCAAAATCAAGCATCGATTCTAAAGAGGTAGCACAGAATTTGGTCTCCCCTTTGATGGCTTTAGTTTCACATTCTCTCAGTGTATCTTCCATGGCTTTGGCTTGGGGAGAGTCCTGTAAGAAGGAGAAGAATCGAAGCAGGTAAGGAAGTTCCTTTAATGAGAAAGGAATGGAATCGGCTTCTTCTCTAGGCAGCAAGTGGGGAGATGTTGAAGGGTCTTTCTTAGGAAAATATATCGGCATCGATTTGCCAACCTTAAGATCATTCAAGATAAAAAACACCATCAATGAATGATCCATGTGATCCATGTGGGATGATGGATGAGCATGATGAATCTCCCTAACATGATTGTCAAACATAGTATGTTGACGGGCATGTCCCCTTGTTTGGACAGTACTGCTATCATCTTCGCCGTGCCGATCATAATCCATGCTAGGGAGTCTTAAAACATTATTTCCCTTGGGGATTCCTTCCTCATCCACGAGCCTCTCAACGCCCTGAACCTCATTTCTAATTTCATTCCTATTCACGACATGGGAGAGCCCCTGATATTTTGCCTGCTTGCTTCCACGATCGTGAGTTATCAAGTCTTTCGAATGGTCATCAGCTATCTCCCTAGCTCCACTTCCATGAGCATGCTGCAAAAATGTCAATATACAGCATATATATAAATCATTAACCATACAGATATCAAGTTGTCAACATCAAAAGATCTTAAAAACTTTTTATGTTTATACATATTTCGTTTTTGTTCTAGTCATTCGTTAATCTAACCCAGATTCATGAGCTTGCAGATACTACCATACCAATTAAGCTCTGATCAGATTAGCAGAGGTATCTAGCTTGCGAAATGAATGAAGCAGAGAGTTTAGATATTACCATGACAAGTAGGAGGATAAGAAAGCTGCTGCAAGAAACAAATTTCATTCTCATTCTCACTATAGCAAATTTCTTCCACTTTAAGCGATCATCTCCTTTTACAAAGAGGGAACAGAGATGAATATAAAGAAACGCAGAGTGCGGTAGTGAACTAGAGATAGTCTAATGCCATATTAGTAGCGCTATTAGTAATTATTAACATAGAATACGATATTTTTTTCTCATAACACTTATATCAAATAAAAGTTTATTACAATAACAATGTTAAATTTTCACAAAAAAATAATAAAAACCTTAAAATTTTCATTAAAGAGATAATAATATCTTAATATTAAAAAGCCTTTTTTTTTCTATCTTTGAGCTTTAAACTTTGTTCAGACACCTGAGCTTAAAAAAGTAGAGTTCAGATAACTTTTTCGTGAAATCGATTCTGTTGAAACCTATCCTTCTATCAAAATTATTGACTAAAGGTTAAATATGCTTAGAAAACATCCCAAGCATGTAACCCAGAGGCGAAGCCTCCTTATGTGATGGGGGACCAAAATTTAAAATTTTTTTACATATTATATAAATTTTTTAATAAATTTTCTTAATAACCTACCAAAATAATATTTTATTTAATAATTAATATAAATAAAAAATTAAATAATTTCATATACGTGACTCAATTTTAATGTTGTTTTTGTTTTTTTAATTTATTTTTATTATTTTTTATTTATTTATTGTTATTTTATTTACTCATATATTTTAAATTTCTATAGATTTTTTTTTTCATAAATTTTTATGAACCATCAATCATATTCATTTTCTTTCTTTTTGATTACATCATATGTGGATTTTATCTTCTGCTTATCATGTTCTCTTTTTTTTTTCTATTATGTAGATTTTATTTTTTATGATTTTAATATTTAAAAATAACTAAATTATTATATAATCTTAAATATAAGTTGCAGTGTAGAATTTCATCAATATATTATTTTTTATTTAGAATAACCAATGCATTCTAGCATGTATGTTGCAAAATTTAAATAACAAAGATATATATATATATATATATATAAATTGGTAGAATGAAATAATTGCATTTCTTTCAATATAATTTTATTTATTACATATTTTTAATGCCTCTCTAAATATTTTTTTATTTAATAATTATTTTTATTCTTCAAATGTTGGATAAAATTGGAGTCATTATAGTTAATATATTGTTAGTCAAGCCCAACAAATATATTCTAAAATAATATGTTAAGTTTATCAAATTTAAAAAATATAAAAGTGAGTCTACTAATTATAACCCATTAAGTTTTAAAATAAATCTCATCTTATAGTAACATATTATATCTTAGCAGTCCAACCTAATAGGCTATAATAACATATTATATCTCAATAGTTCTACCCGATAACTCAATCTGTTAATTAACAATTTAAGAGGCAAATAGAAAATAAAAGGAGAGTTAGAACACACAAAGTAAAGAGATAATTTATTTGAATTTAAAAAATTATTTTTTTCCACTCTTATGTGCAGAGAGTGGGAGAGACTCCTTTTATGATTCCATTCAGTCATATATATATATATATATATATATATATATATATATAACACCATCATTATTGTTAATGTATATCTTTTTGCATGTTTAATGTCTTGTGAATTTTATTTAATGTTTTAGATGAGTGATAATTGAATTATATATAAAGTTGTATTTTATTGTTTAATGTTTCTTTCTATTTGGCACCCCCTTCAAAAATGTTCTAACTCCCCCCTGATGTAACCTGCTCTTCTATCAAAGGATCATGTTAATTTTGCTCAATCATTGAAGAAGCTGAATGCTCAAATATCTAACTAGTGAATACTTCACCTACCCAAGCTGGGGCTAAGCAACAGCATTAGTTTCAACAAGAAAAATACAATGCAAAAAAAATTTAAGAATCTCATATGCAAGATGACAAAGGTAATGGTAAATTTTATCTCAAATTCAAGGCTTTGTCACATTCCGGGGTCTTATTGTCACTAAAACTAGAATCAATGGGGTCACATCATAAAAGTTTTAACACTAAACCTTATAATTCAACAAGACCCATATAAAATTAAAAGACGATAAACATACAATAAGAGCCAGTGTTAAATTTTCACTAAAATTTGTCACTATGAAATTCAATATTTATTTTATACATGTGAAATTCATTGCATTATTGTGACATGTCAAATCAAATAAATTAATTTTGGTTCTAGTCAGAGAACACAACCTGATTGAGATTATGTTGTCTTCTACCCATGCATTATCCTTTGCGTCTCCTATCTATATTTCCAAATTGAAGAATTATTGCAGGTGGGGTATAAGATCTGTGAAGAAGCAACACCAGGAAAAAGGATAAAGAAAAATCTTTTCTTTTCATTAATTTAACATTCAATAATATAAAATCAATTCCCCCGACTTTTGTTTTTGCCATTGAAATTCCTCATGCTTGATAGTTGATACTAGTAGTATTTACTCAGAGTTTATTTCATAAATAATTCGTTAGATTTTTTTTGGAATTAAAGTATGGATTTGTATTATTTATTTTTTATATTTAATCAAAATCGAAGTAAGTTAATTTGATCTTGATAAAAAATAATATTATAATTCATAATATGATCTAATAAAATAGGTTAAATTTCAATATTATATGTGAGTTAAAAAATATAAATCCGTGTAAGAAATTTTAAATCTTATAATAATGATTAAGGTTAAAGATTCACTATATACAAGTAAAGTTAGGTTTCCTATTTAAGCAATGATAATAAAATTCCCATCCATTATAGAAGAAAATAGAGAAGAAGAGAAAAATCATAGTATATCGAAATTCAACAATTAATTTGGATAGTGTTATTTGTGCTGCCAAATTAATCGAATATGGTTTTGTATTTTAAAATTTTATTATGATAGATCTTAACTTAATTATAAAAATTTAACATTGTTTTTATTCAAAATCTAATCTAGCTAGGTAAATTCCCAAATTCATCAAAACAATTAGCAAAGTTTTTCAAGAACAAAGTCGAAAGGATGAATTGGCTAAAGGATAGGAGCAGCTTGCAGATATTGAGTCACGTGAAAATATTACATGAATTTGAAAAAAAAATAATCTTGAAGTGACTAGCCACCATATTCCATAATCTTCTACTTAATCAAAGACATTATCAAAATTTAATGCATTAGAAAACAATATCCTTAATGGGGATTGCTTTGTCTGTCATATCATTAATACATTTCACACAAGGTTGCTTTAGTAAATAATTTTCTATTCCCTTTCTTCTTTGGGTGGCATGGATTCGAATTAAAGATGAATGATAATGGATTTTGGACCATCTTCCAAAAAGGATGGTCTACTTTTCTCTGTTTTACCAGCTTTGACAAATAAGGAAATAAAGTATCTTTGATTTGAGGGAGCATACCCACATTCGAAGAATCCAGGGAAGGTTACTACTTTTAGCTTTTCTTTAGTCCCTTTCAATTTTCTTGTAATTAACAGATTTGGAATGATTCCAATAATTGCTTGTGTAATTTAGTTGCATGGTCAAGCATTATTAGACTTTGAAATTAAAACTTAATAAATTTGATGAATAACAGACAAATTGATGGTTTCTCTTAACAATTACCCATGATTTTTATTTTTCAATTATCATAAGCTGAAATTGAATATTCATCATTAATTGATTAATTCCTGTTTCCACCTAATTAAATGGAAGAGAAAAGAGCAACAAATAAAATCAAATCCTTGTACAGATAAGGATCTCTATGCTGTATGTAAGAGAAAAAGATGCTTTTCCTCCACTGATAGGTCATTATTGTTCTTCCAGATGTGCAAAGCGATATAGCGTGCAGTTGCAGACATGTTGCATCATACAGATAAATCCAAATAAAAGTAACCACAAGAGTACATTGGTCCAACCAATGCTTGATTTGCCAATGAATTCGAGCCAAGACTGAGAACTACAAATAATTTCGAGCAAAGGCTAGTACTAGTACTTTCAATGACGACGTTGGTCTTAAGAGAAGAGAAAACATTCACTGATGATTTTGACTGAGGATACTATTTACAGTGATGATAATGTTCTCAAGAAAAATAATTCTTTTTTTGCTAATGATTTTAAGCCAAAGCCGAGCATTACTGCCTAGTCTCAAAAAGAAGAAATCATTTGCCAATGATCTTGACTGACGATGTTGGTCTCAAAAAAGAGAAATCATTCACTAAGTATTTGTAGCTAAAGGTCATTATTGTATCTCAAAAAAGAAATGGGGGTGTAATTGATTAAATAATAACTTTATTGGAAACAAATTATGAATAAGTTCAAATTTTATATTAAAAATAGTATATATCAGTAATGTAAATAAAAGTATTCAAATTATATTAATTACTAATATATATAAATACAATGAATGGTTTTAAAATCTACATTTATTCTACATTATGTTAGGAATATTAGGCTTATAAATAATCATATAAATACGTATAGATAAGGTATGATATTTGTCATTAAATGAATTAAATTTTTTTAAGGAAATCATATCATTTTTATATTATGTTTAGAATGATAATTTTATTTGAAAATGACATTGTTATCATTAAAAAAATTTGATAGTGAACATTTATATATATATACGCAAATATTTGTTTGATAACACAAAGTAAATTATACAATAAAGTATAAATATTTTAAACAATGAATAGTATATCAAGTACGTACACCTGCACGTATATTTTACTACAACAAATTTGACTTAAGGCAACAAATTTTTAAACTGGACTACTAAAAATATTTTTAATAACACTTTTTTTATGTTTTTTAAAATATTGTTGTAGATCTAATATTAATATATAAATTTTTAAATGTATTATTAATAAAATGTAACGATAGAAATTGCATATACTAATAAAAATTTATCTTTTTTATATTACTATTAAATGTGAAAAAGTGAAACCCAAAGTTTAAATAGATGCACTTTTTAAAATTTTACTATACAAAAAAAATATGTTGTTTGGAAAAATGTGATTAAAACTCAATTTTTTTTGTAATGTTTATGATATAGCTATGTAGATTATGAATAATTACTTTCAATATATTTAATTTTTTTATTAAAATTATCATTATTAAAAATATATATGATTATATTCTCCTTATATGTGTGTGTATATATATTAAGATATGTAAAAAGATATAAATATTTTCAAAAATTAAAAAATGCCTCCCCCATCACAACAATGCACTTGTAAGATGCTGTTAGATAAAAATTAATCATCCGTATCAATCATGACTTCTTGAATATCTATAACTATAATCTATGTAAAAGCACATAAAGAAATAAAAATTTTTATCTACGAAAATGGACATATTTGTTTATTTTATTCTAAATTATTATTTTAAAATTTTTGTTAAAACTATTAATAAAATTTATCTAATTTGTAAATGAAAACGTTTATTGCATTAAATGACTTTTATTAAAAAAACATTTTCTCAATTTTAAATAATTTACCTATTAATATTATAAAAGTTCCTTTTCAAGAAAATATAAAATTTTAATTATTTATACTTCAAAAAAAATTAATAACTAAATAAAAGATAAATTTTCACTTATTACTACGAATGTAAAAACAAATACTGGTTGTTATAAAACAATACTTACTCATATTTTTCTATTTCTATAAATGGAACGATTTGCTTATTTTCAGTGTGGTTTTCTACTTGTAACGTTATTGCCTTTTCTGCAGTCATGAAATCTTTCCTTTCTCTCTCTGCATTCTTCCTCTCACTTCTCTTGGTAAGCTAATGTAATTCTTTCCACGGCAAGTTAAACAAATTAAGTCTTCATTTATATCACTTGAATTTCCATTTAATTGATGTTTCAATAATCTTTGATCATATTGTCAAGCACAAACTCAGAAATTTTATTCTTTAAAATAGAAAGACAAAAGGAAACTAGCAAAACATTCATAGTTCATATACTAATATTTCATTTTTATTTGAAGTTATAGTGGCTACAGCTCCAACTATTTTTGTTCTCTCATTCTGCGCAGTTTGCTAACACCATAGCAGCAAGAACAGATCCTGTGGAATATTGGAGAGCTATAATGAAAGATGAACCCATGGCGGAAGCAATCCAAGGCCTTCTCCGCATCGATGCTGCTGCCTCATCTTTCTCCGATGAAAAACCCGACTGTCATGATGCTGATCAGAGCTTTGCGCCTCAGAAAGAGAAGACTTTTGTTAAGGATTTTGAGCCAGGACATCGTGCTACGGCTTATGACAATGACATTAAGCCAGCAGAAGAGAAATCATTCTTTAAGGATTTCAACCCACGGTCTAGCGGAGAAAAGTCATCATTTGCTAACGATTTCGAGCCGAGGCCGAGTGTTACTGCTTACACTGACGATGTTGGCCTTAAAGGGAAGAAATTGTCATCATTTGCTAAAAGCTTTGACCCCAAACCAAGTGCTACAGCTTATACTCACGACATTGGTTCTAAAGAGAAGTTGTCAAGTGCTAATGATTTCGAACCGAGACCAGGTGTTCCTGCTTGCACCGACGATGTTGGCCTTAGAGAAAAGAAGTTGTCATTTGCTAATGATTTCGAGCCGAGGCCAGGTGTTACTGCTTACACAGACGATGTTGGTCTTAAAGAAAACAAATTGGCATTTGCTAAAGATTTCGAGCCGAGGCCAAGTGCTACTGCTTACGTTGACGATGTTGGCCTTAAAAAAAAGAAGTTGGCATTTGCTAAAGATTTCGAGCCGAGGCCAAGTGCTACTGCTTACGTTGACGATGTTGGCCTTAAAAAAAAGAAGTTGACATTTGCTAAAGATTTCGAGCCGAGGCCAAGTGCTACTGCTTACACCGACGATGTTGGCCTAAAAAAAAAGTTGTCATTTGTTAATGATTTCACGCCGAGGCCAAGTGTTGCCGTTGACACTGACAATGTTGACCTTTAAAACAAGAAACAATTTGTCAGTGATTTTTAACCAAGGCCAGAAGCAAGCATTTACGAGGGTTGAAAAGATTGCTTTCATGCAGGAATTGCCTCTTTAATTATTATCTTCGACTATTTCTGTAGTATGAAGCTGTACCCGTACGTGAAGGTGTGTCTGTGTGTTTGAGAAATAAAGAATTGTGTTATGTGTGTGTATTAGGCTCACGTCAACTATTGTCAAAAAGTTAAGGTACTGTTGTAATGATTGAATGTATGAAATATAATTAGATGTTGAGCATTTTATGTATATGATTAGATAGGGAAGTGTAATGCATTTTGGTTATTAATTAAACAGGAATCCATTGCTACAAATCTAGCAATAATAATGACATTTAGATCTAAATAAACAGAGAATTTACTAATTAAGATCTAACATCTTTATTCCTTATACCGAGATTATAAGTTTTAAACAAAAGAATTTTTATCTACATGTTTATCAATATTTCTAGCCAAATTAAGCATGACATCAATTAAACCCCCAGAAAAGAAATAAAAATCTTTTAATAAATATGGATTTAGGGTTGTCGAGATAATAGAATAAAATTGAAGAATAAGTTTGCATATATATATATATACACATATATATATACATATATGTATAATTAATGATTAGAAATTTATTTTTCTATTTTTTTTTTACATTGTATTCCATATGAATAGTATATGTGGGTCTTAAGATCTGAATAAAAACAGTGTGCCTCCAAATTGTAATTATTGTACAGACAGAGGCAAGTGCTACAGCCAGGCAATGGGACAAATGAAAAAGATAGCCACTCTAGGCATTGAAGGTTTAATATTCTCCCAACATCTTGTTTCAGTAATGTGCATCACCCATGCATATGGTTTGCAATTTGCATCATATTTGTAATATATATGCCTTGCAGAAGACCTGATCAGTTAGTTTTGATAGATTATGGTAAAGCTTTGATTAATTGCTAGCAAACAAGTGCAATGCAAGGTACCAATGTTCCTCAAATATCAGAAGAGTAAAATAATTCCATGGTGATTTCAAAGACTCTTCCATTTCCAGCACGACCAGATATAGTTGTTTAGCAGTGGATTAGTTCTTGTTGTTAATTGATGAAATTTAACCATATAATACAGTAAAATTTTTATAAATTAATACTTTTGGTACCATAAAATTTTATTAATTAATCGAGATAATATTTAATTAAAAATTAAAAAATTTATTAATTTATATATTAATTAATAAAAATTAATTTATCAAGAGATTTTTTATTTTTTAAACATTGAACATAATACATGTGTTTTATATTGTGAGTATATGAATATTACTTAATTATTTAATTACAAATTATTATTATTTGTGATGAGCTAATTATTGAAAACGTCATAGGAAATGAAGTTGAAAAGAAGAGTTCTATACTGGAGGTTATCTCGTAAAAAAGATACACTAAAATTAACAATCACATTGCATAATTTTCTCTTACAATATAAAAACAACACTACATCAGAGCTTCTTAGTACACTAAGAAAAGTTAGAGATAAGTTCCAATGAGGCATCAATTTAAACAAAAAATAAGTATCATTTGAATCATATTTTACAAAAATCTCTTAATTGAGTCATATATAGATTTGATGTATAAAAAGATTATTAATTTATATATAAGAATGACTTATGTGTTTTTTTAAATGTATTATTTTATAAATTTAATTAATTATTAATTTATCATGTTGATCTTTAAAAATATTATTTAATCGAGATTATTAATTTATCAAGTATTAGTTTATAAAAAATTTATTATAATTAAAATAATAAATACGGCATGGGCTTTTTCTATGCTTTAGAAAAATAATTTTGCCTCTGTTCATGACTGTACTTTTTAATAAACATTTAGTGCTGAGGAGGAAAATGTGCAAATCATGCCACTCCCACGTGAATAACATGTTGCCATTCCTAAAAGCTGAGAGGGTTTCCCATATTCTAAATTTCTTAAAATCCACTAGCTGGGCAAATAGACTGGTTGGAGCTACAGTAAAAGAATATCTAATTTTTAAAATGAAGCATTATTAAAAGTACCTAATTCCTATTCATGTAGTAAAATTTTATTAAATTTATGTATTAAGTTAATAAATTCTTATTGTAATCTTGTTAACAACTTTTATTTGAAACTTTTGCTTTTTACTAACTTTCCATCAACCCATTTAGCTTTTATTAATAAAGTTTAGCCTGGTTCAGATTTAAGTTGTTTTAGAAATCAAGTCAAGCAAAAACTTAAGATACTTGCAATAAAAAAGATGAAAAAAATAAAAACATAACACTTAAAAAAAAATTTGGACTATTTTAAAAATTTTAAATTAGATTTTATTTTTTTATTATATTAAATTAAAGTTTTATATTAGCTTGTATATTATTTTATAACAAATGATTGATTAATTATCGTTAATCAAAATAATATTTTATTATTTTATACTCATATAGTGTTGACATGGCATGTTGATTTGTTATGATTGAAAATAATGAAACGTATTAACGTGATTATGTAACAATCTCATCTTTATTTAATTCAATATATATATATATATATATATATATAGATTTGATAAAATTGAATAAAAAATTATTTAAATTTTTTTAAATAATTTAAAATTTTATAAAAATATTATGTAAATAAAAAAAAGTCAAGGTGGTCCTCATTCTTCAATTATTACTACACGATAAAGGATGCATTTCAAATTAATTAATCACCCCGCAAATCATTGTTCCAGAAATTCTAAAGAATGCTATCATTCTCTCTATATATACAGAAGGGCTATTGCATATTGGTTACACGAGAATTATAGAAGCTGATAGCATTCTTTAACGTTTATTGCATCTATTTTCTGCAATCATGAAATCTTTCCTTTCTTTCTTTGCACTCCTGTCACTTCTCCTGGTAAGCTGTGCAAGTTCATTAAGCAAACTCACAATATTCAACGTCCACTTTCTTCCTTTATATCACTCGATGATTCTTTTAATGCTTTAATGATCAGCATTTTATGCATGTGAGATTGTAAAGCATAAGCAGGAAACATACATGCAAAAATTTGGAAACCAGTAATGCAAAAACAACCCAATGATCAGTACTCTTCGATATACTGTCTAGGAACCAAGACTGCTTAATCAATCGCCCTGGATCTTTGCCTATATATATGTTGTTTTGAAATTGTTTTTTAATGAATTGATTATGCAGTTCGCTGACACCATAGCAGCAGCTAGGAAAGATGCCGGGGAATATTGGAGAGCTGCAATGAGAGACCAAGCAATGCCAGAAGCAATTGAAGCCCTTGCTCGGATTGATGCAGCTACCTCCTCCAAGGAGAAAACAAACTGTCATACACCTACGAGCTTTGAGCTGAAGGAAGAGAAGATTATCGTCGAGGATTTTCAACCAAGGCCCAACAAAGGAGAGAAGAAGCCATTTACTGATGATTTCGATCCAAGGCCAAACATCTCTGCCTATGGTGACGATGCTGATCTGAAATCAGAGAAATCATCATCATTTGCTAAAGAAAGGCCGAACATCTCTGCTTACGATGACGATGCTGATCTTAAAGGAGAGAAAAAATCATTCGTTAGTGATGTTGAACCAGAGTCTAACGTCTCCGTTTACCATGATTGAAAAGGGGAACTGAACAAACCTTCGGGTTGAATTAATATCTAGTAGGAATCAATGGCCTAGTGGCACTCTACGTCTGGTTTGTGTTATAGGTAAATGTTCTGTCATAAATAAGTCTTTTATGTGTTCTCATAGGAACACAAGTAAGAGGAAAACCGAGATGGTATGTGATGCTATGTCTGTGAAGATCAATGTTATTGTAAGAAAATTTGGTATTTTGAGAATTATCTAGTTGTTCTTAATCCACTATTATGAGCATATACATTGCTAGTTGTTAAACTTAATTTGTCAATATTGACATATATATATATATATAGGCATTTTAAAAAATAACTCTTAAAAATGAGATATTTTCAAAAATAATCTCTTTTATAATTTTAATTATTTTTAATCAAATTGGATAAAATTACTCTTAATGAAATTACACATTAAGATGTTACACACCATGACAGAAACATGTCACACGCTATGGTTAGGTTGTTATACGCCATGTACAAAAACGTGTGACACGTCATGGTTAGATTGTTACACGCTATGTACAAAAACATGTTGCATGTCATGATTAGGTTGTTATACGTCATGTACAAAAACGTGTGACACGTTATGGTTAAGTTGTTAAACGCTATGTAAAAATATGTTACATGCCATGGTTAGGTTGTTACATACTATGTTAAAAAAAATACTGTTATTACACGTCATATATAAAAACATGTTGCACGCTATGGTTAAAAAAAAGTTGTTACATGTAATGTTGAAAAAAAATACTGTTATTACACGCCATGTTGAAAAAATATTATTGTTACATGTCATATTCAAAAACATTTTGTTACACTATAATGCCTAAATTGTGGTTGTTACTTACAAACCAAAACTTTAAATCTTCTCAACTCTCTTTATTTTTTTTGTTTTTTATTTTTTTGATAATTTGACACAGATTAAAGTGTTTCGAGCATGTTTTTATAAATCAAAACACAAATTTTCTTATCTAAAACACCTATTTTGAGTAAAAATCGAAAAAAATTTCATTGAAAATCTAAATTTATAAATTTTAAAATTTTGAGTTTATTGATGTCTAGATCTTGAATTGATCCGATTAAAAGCTATTTCAAATATCTGTTATCATTTCTACTATTTAGTTTTATCTGAAATACTTAAAAATTAAATTCTTCAAATAGTCATCCATTCAAGCACATCAAAATTATCGTTTGGTGTCTTCAAAGTGTTGGAAAGAGAAATCTGAAAGCGCAAGAGAAAGAAATCGAGAGCATAGAAGACGAATGACGAAGAAAGAAATCGATAAAATTAAAGAAAATGGGATGTTGAGAGTGAAATCGAAAGTATAAATGAGGAAAAATTCTGATGAATGGTTTAATTTATTTGAAATAATTTTAAGGATATTTTTATCAAGTCATGACTAAATATATCTAAAAACAGTTAAATTTATTTTGATGTTATTTTTTAAATGCTCTTATTAAGAAAGGTTATTCCTCATAATTTGCTCATTTATATATAAAGAGAGAGAAAGAGAGAGAGGAAATGTTCTTGATTGGTAACACTTTCAATAAAATTTAATAATTTTTGTATTTAAATGTATATTCGATACATTATTGGTTTATAATTTCCCATATACAATGAAAGTGAATTAATATAATTTATTATATATGAGAATAAATGTTTTAATTAAAAATTTTGAGAATGTAGTACTAGTTGTAATTCATTGATAATTTCTTTTATATATACAAATATACTAAAACCTTACAAATCCTAAATTGTTTGATAATAAATTAATCTTACATATTGTTTGCAAGAATTTAAGCAAACAGCTCTTTTCTTTTTCCCTTTTTTTTTGTCATAAAAAAATCCAATAAAGGACAGAATCTATTTGCATATTTATCAATAGAATAAATAAGGAAATTTGCAACTTTGTTTACCTAATTTCTTCAGCTAAAATAAATTTAAAATGGTACACGTATAAATTTGCTTTGCTCTACATAAAATATTGTGGCTTTGCCAAAAGACAAAAAAAAATTATTTATCCAAAAAATTGAAAAGAAAACCTGAAAATTGTTGGATGGGAACAATCTGGTGCAATTATTCACACCGGCACAATATTGCACTTTCAGGGAAAAAGTTTTACATTTCAACATCCGCACAGATCCCAATGCAAACGAATCATTCAACGGCACAGAATGACCATCAAATTAACGTCTTATCACTAATTGTGAACCGCCACTGCAGACGACAATTATTATTTCTTTTAATTTGTGAAAACGCTTTTGTTAGCGTGGAAGCAACAAAATCCCACCCTGGCAATAGCAAAATCCCAAAGGCACACAGCAACAAAATTCACACTGAACCGACTCAAAACCCTTTTCCAGAAAACCAAACCCCCCGACCCGTGATGGAGGAGAAACGCCGGGACGCGGGGAACTCACCGGCGGGCCAGCTCAGCCGAGCAGGAGCCGTCATCAACACGCCGTCGAGCAGGAGCACAGAAGAGAAAAGCTAATTCTCTTTCAGGGTCCAGCTCTTCATCAACGCCGTCGAAACGGACTGCTCGAGAGAAGTCAAACTTGATCTCCCACTCTCTGATCAACCATAATGGTCCTTTAACTAGGGCTCGCCAAGGGCGCCTAGTGGCAACCTAGCGTTGGGTTTCGGTTTGGGATCGGTTGGTGTGAAGCTTGAGAAACGAGTTTGGTGAAAGAGAGTGTGAAGGCTGAAGACTTGGAGAGAGTTGAACAAGGCAAGTGAAGAGTGGGAGGCTTTGGAAGCGAAAATTGAGGCTGAGTTTGAGGCTGTTAGATCTCGTGATAGTAATGCGCATGTGGTTCCTAATCATTGCGGTAAGTTTTTCTTTCTTTTCAAATTTTTTTGTTTGGTTGATGGGAAAATGGGAGGAAAGGAAAGGAAAGTTGAAGCTTTTCTTTTGAAATTTTAGTTAGGTGTGGGACGTTGGGGGGGAGGGGGGGTGTTAGTGCAAGGGAGAAATTTTGTGGAATTTTTTTTTTGTTTTGTGTGAGTAAAGTAATATTTCTTAGGTAGTTGTTAAATTGGGTATTTTATTTATTTGTTTCTGTATGATAATATTGAATGTTCCTAGAAAGTCCTTATCTTTGTGCCTTGGGAGAGGATTTATTAGTTGTTTTTCACTTGGCCTTTAGAAAAAGAAGGCAAGGATTTCGTTATGTTTCTATGCATGTGAGTGCTTTCACTGAGCCCTAGTATTAGATCTCAATGCAGTTTGACGATTGCTATTTTGAAAAAGAAAGATTCGAAATGGAAGGTTGTGAAAATGTTAATTCCATTGTAATTCCTGATTTTTATGGTATCTCTCAAGGAAACGATAATAAGTGTGCATTCAATTTCTTGTGCTCACTTATTAGTAGCCGTGCAAGAGAATGTTGATCTTAGTTATTATCATCAGATTGCTGTAGGTCTCTAAATGAATTGGCTTCATTGGGAGCCTCTTATTCTGATGCTGTAAAGAATGAAGGAGAAGAAAATGAAATATTAGATTCTTTGGTGTTTCCTTTTGTTGTCAGTTTGAGTATTCACCCTTCTCTTTGTACTCACAGGATGGTTTTCATGGACAAAAGTTCACAATCTGGAGGAGTGTGTCTTGCCTTCTTTCTTTAATGGGAAATCCCCAATACGTACCCCTGATGTGTACATGGAGATACGTAATTGGATTATGAAGAAATTTCATGCAAATCCAAGTATGCAAATTGAGTTGAAAGATCTGTCGGATCTTGAAGTTGGTGACATGGACGCAAGGCAGGAGGTATTGGAGTTCCTGGACTACTGGGGTTTGATTAACTTCCATCCATTCCTTCCAGTTGATTCTGCTGTGCCCACTGCCAATAGTGATGGGATGGCCAAAAAGGATTCCTTACTTGAAAAATTGTTTCGCTTTGAGGCAATTGAATCACGCCCACCAGTTGTTCCCGGGCCTAGCCTTTCAACTCCATCTGTACCATATGGGTTTCTTCCAGAGTCTGCAATTGTTGAGGACTTGGTCAGACCTGAGGGGCCAGCTGTTGAGTACCATTGCAATTCTTGTTCAGCTGATTGCTCCCGGAAACGCTACCATTGCCAGAAGCAGGTTAGTTACTGACCAATAAATAATTGTCTGAACCTCAAATTATTTAGTTCACTATGCAAGAGCAAAATTACTGCACTAGTTATGTCTGTCCAAGCAGACATATGTGCACACTTGTTCCTTATGGTGGTAGTCAATGGTTTAATCTTGCTTGGATTAAATTGATACATACATACACACACAGACACACGCACACACACACTCACTTTTGTTTATTTTCCAACGAGTCTTATATTTCTACGAGAGTAAGAGGGAATTCTACTTCTAAAAAATGTAAATTTGTACGACGCCTTTTGGTCAAGCCAAGTGGTAAGGAAATCTACAAGCCTTTTTAGCTACAGCTCTCCATCCAAGTGGTATCGAAATGGGTGTTCAGCAAATAAGAAATCACAATACTTAGCACCACCTGCATAGTCTGTTTTATGCTTGATTCATTATTTACTAACAATAACGCTATGAGCCTATGATCCGTGAATCTTTGTATGAAATGAATGGTCATAATGCGAATATAACTAATTTAGTAAACTGGGTTCCCATCTTCTTATGATGCTGATTATGTTTGTATTTGACAGGCAGATTTTGACTTATGTTCTGATTGCTTTAGCAATGGGAAGTTCGGCTCCGGCATGTCTTCTTCAGATTTTATTCTCATGGAGCCTGCTGAGGCCCCTGGTCTTAGTGGCGGCAAGTGGACAGATCAGGAAACCCTCCTTCTCCTTGAGGCACTTGAACTCTATAAAGAAAACTGGAATGAGATTGCGGAGCATGTTGCTACAAAAACCAAAGCTCAATGCATACTGCACTTTGTTCAAATGCCAATTGAGGACGTATTCTATAATTGTGACAATAATATAGATAACAATTCCAAAGAATCTACTGGACCTGCTGCAATGAGTGATGAAACATCTGTCTCTAAAGATGTCTCTGAAAAGACAGGGAGCAAGACTACTCCTCAAGAGGATCAGGCCCAGACTACATCGATGGAAACTTCAAAACCTGAAGATGAAAACGAAGTGAGAGTTAGTGTGGAAACGTTGAAACCAGAAACTGGAACTGATGCTAAAGTTGATCCAGAAACATCAAAGCCAGAAGAAACTAATGAAGCAAAGGGTGGACAAGACACAAATGAAAACTGTGCACTTATCGCTCTAAGGGAGGCATTTGAAGCTGTTGGTTATATTTTAACGTCTGAAAGCTCACTCTCATTTGCTGATGTGGGAAATCCTGTCATGGCATTGGTAAGTTGAACATTTAAGTACATAATTAGGTTTTTATCAATCGATGTATATGAAGGGGAAACTGAGTTTATTTAGCATTTTGAATATATCAATTTTGTACATGGCTTCTGAAATAACCTTATTATCTTAAAAATTTTTCAGGGAATCATTTATTTGTGCTTTTAGAATAATTTTAAATGGTTTATTGAGTTTGCTCCATATGAAAAGTTATATGTTGATGGATGTACTTCAAAATGTAAAATATGCTGTTGGAAAGGGTTGAGGACATGACTTGACGTGGCTGTACTTATACCTTTCAAGCTGCTTCTTTACCTGCTAATGAAACAATTGAACCAGTCTTTTGATTCTATTTAGGTGACTGTTGGCAGTTATTTTTCATGAAATTATTGTCAAGCATCCTTGGACTTACATTCAGATTTTCTGATCCTCCAAAATAAAAGTTTCGGTGGCTTGCTTGATCAGCAAATGAATGATCAAACCACAAAATTCTGTTCTATGGCATTTTGCTTTTCTGCACATTGGTAACAGTTTTTCATGGTCATTTTTTCCTCATTCTTATAAATGATTGTTATGCTATACTGAATTCTCATTAATCTATCACATGCCTCTTGAAGTCCTTTATTAGTCTATTACATGCTTTGTACTTGTTTATGAACGATCTCATCACTTCTGGTACCATAAATTTGCTTCATTAAACTTTGCAACTTTTTCTCTTGAAAATGTTTATAAATACTTATCCTCTGTCCATTTGGTGGTGATGTATGACAACTTTATGTATCTCTCATTGCAGGCAGGTTTTTTTGCACAGCTGGTTGGACCCAAGATTGCTGCTGCTTCAGCCCAAAGTTCACTGAAATCCTTATCAGGTAGTTCTCCCAGTGTTCAACTGGCTGCAAGGAACTGCTTTCTTTTGGAAGATCCTCCAGATGACAAGGAACCAAATGCTTCTGAAAGGTATGTTAACCTATTTCAAGCTTATAATTCCTTAGCAATTTCTGAATATTGTATCTGATGTTAGTAAGAGATTGGCAGTGTTGTCAATGGTATGGCTAATCGGGATGCTCAGAATGTGGAAAACCTGGAAGAAAAAAGCCCCAAGGAGGATAAGTCTACCCCAGTTCTGGATCAGAAAAATTCATTGAGCAACCATGGTGACCAAAACGCTGAAGTTTCTGTTCCTGAAGAAAAGGTGACATCAGCTTCACCTAATGAGCTATCCACCGATAAAAAAGAGCCAAACACTTTAGCAACTAATGAGGAAGATAAAGAGGCTAATTTGAATGAATCCAGCATTATTGATCAATCAAAGGATCATCAACCAAGCTTAATGAAGGAATCAGATAACTTGGCTTCCCAGGTTTTGCTAAGTTCTGTCGAGGAGACAGGGGGGAAGGAAACCTTAGTGGAAGAGCCTTCTCAGCCTACAGAGTCAGTGAAGGAAGTGGACATGACTGACTCTATTCCATTGGAAAAGAATGAACCTTGTGATGCAGCTGTATCAAAGCCAGTTGGAGAGCTATCTGAACCAGCAGAGGCTTTACAAAATGTAGAGACAGTTCCTGGTTCTCCATCCAGAGGGAAGAATGAGCAACAACCAGTTAAATCAACTTCTGTTGGAGAACCTACACAGCCTACAGAGGTATCAAATGATGTTGAAATGGTGTCTGATTCACAACCATTAGAAAGGAGTGAGCCTCATCAATTAGTCACATCAAATAATTTGAACGAAAATGGAGCAACCACAGGTTTTTCTTCTTTTCTCTATAAATGTCTTGTTTGGAGTGTGGAAGTTATGGGAACAGTAGCCAGTTGTACTGAAAATGCTAGTTACTAACTTACGGGAATATGTAGAAATATTTAACAAGTCTGATTTAAAATATAAATGCTGAAAGCAATGCTTGGTTCTATGAGATTAAGCATATTATGTCTTCCTTAATTTTATGCAGAGCAGCTTGGAAAATTGAACCTTGATAGATGGTGATGTTTTTACAATGTTCACTAAAAGATAAATGGCATATTAACTGCCAGTAGGAAAAATGCGTACTTTTTTATTGTGTCTCATCATATTATTGTTCTTTGCAGATGAGATTAAAGAAGGTAAAAACAAGAACCATGATGCTACAGAGACAATAGGTGATCTTAGCATTGATAAATTAAAGCGTGCTGCAGTTACAGCACTCTCAGCAGCAACAGTGAAGGCAAAACTTCTGGCAGACCAGGAAGAGGACCAAATTCGACAACTTACTACATCATTAATAGAAAAGCAGGTAGTTTCATTGCAAAGTCCATGCAGTCTCCTTTTTCTATATTTCCAACTTGAGCAAAATCTAAGTTTTTGGAGGCTTTACTATGCAGTTACATAAGATGGAAACCAAATTAGCTTCCTTCAATGAAATGGAGGGTGTCATAATGAGGGTGAAGGAGCAATTGGACAGGTCAAGGCAGAGGCTTTACCATGAGCGAGCACAGATAATAGCTGCTCGACTGGGCTTGCCAGCTTCCTCATCTAGAGCAATGCCACCTACAAGTACTGCAAATAGAATTGCAGCAAACTTCGCAAATTCTGTTGCAAGGCCTCCTATGAGCATGACTGCCCCAAGGCCACCAATGTCAAGACCCATGGGGCCTATGGCTCCTACCCCTCCCAACTCATTTGTATCCACAACAGTTGCAGGAAGTTCAATTCGGCCTGCTAGCTCGGATAATCTTTCTTCAGTTGGATCAAAGTAGTCTCTATTCAGATTACTTGTGAATAGAAAATTTTCATCCATTCTTATACAACAGCCATCTATCATGAGGTTTACCAGGTGAGTATCTCTTTTTTTGTTGTGGTTTTTGTTCTTGTTATTGTTGCCGGTCTTTTTAAGTGCTTTCAAAAACTTTTGAGTTTCACCCAGCTGAATTGTAGCAAACTCATTTTGGTGTTTTTCCTGTGATAATTTCAGCCACAGCATTGATTATCTCTGAGCAATCCAGAAGCCACCTCATACATTACATATTCAGCTGGCAATGGCATCTCATCATCATACGAGGAAGGAGCAGATGCTTGTTGTTCTCCCCTGCAGGGCTACCATTACTGGGGCTTCGATCCTATTTAAGTCAAAATGGTTGAGTCTTCTAACTTGGAATTTTCTTCTTGTGTTTGTATTTTTGTAAGGTTAGTTGATAAATTTAGTTAGTGCAAATTAAACATCCATAACCTTTACCAATTCTTGGGCATCTTAAGGTGCAAGTGTGGGAGATGTAACTGATGTATTCCATTTATGAATATGGGCAGAGACGTCTTAATATTATAAAAATGATGTAAATCTTTGAATCGGATCTCCCTTGTCTCTGCTGTTCTCTGGATGAGTAGCTCCCCTCTTCCATTTAGGTTTTGAATGAGTTGTAGCATTAAGACTTCCTTTACCGGAAAAATCTAGTCAAATCGCAAGGCATAAAGACATAAACCCTAGGGATTTGCAAGCGAGACGATGGGTGAGAATTCTTCTATCTACAGTGAATCAGTCAGTATTCATTGGACCAATGTTTTGGTTGCGGAACATCCGATGCTTCTTCCTTTTCAAATCCTTTTTTGAAAACCAAAATTCCGTACATTTGCGCTCTTCCTGATAGTAAAGCGGGAAAGTTAGCATTAACACAGCTTTCAGCTACAGGTGAAACAGGACACAATCCATCCTCGCTCGAAAAAATTTGAACATTTCTTGGGAACAATACTCGGACAGTGCTGAATAATGAACAACTTAAAGCATTACCAAAGCACCAGACAACTAAATCCAGCCACCATTAACAGACCATTTTGTTTCTCTCCACACACACTAATGTACAGTGTAGCGTCATACAAATCCATAAAAATGATTGGAAAGGTCAAATCATTCGTAACACTTATAAAGACATTTATTGCAGCCAAAAAAAAATCACATAGCAACATATTTCAACATTCACATCCCGTTGACCTTGGCCGGCTGCTGCTTGCAACATCAATGGTGTCAGGCAAGTATCTTCATGATCGAAATATCCCACCAGAACAACAAGAGCAAATAAGAATGAAATTGTCAGACTATAAAAAGACAAATGAAGAAAAAACTACTGATAAATAATTTCAGGATCTAAGCTGTTTAACAATTTGCAATCTGCAACTATGGGTCCTCAAAATCAACATGTTATGCAAATATTGTCACCTCTCAAAATATTAATACATAGAAAGATAATTAAATAATGCATGGACTAAGCCAAATTTGGCTCAGCAGATTTAAGACACAGTTGTACTTGCAGCTGCCAATCAAGTTGTTGATTCAAGTACGTATTGAATACCTATATGTAGCAATCGATTACTGTTACAGTTAACACTACTAAAGTACAAGTTTTCAGGTTTTCCCAAAACTCAAAATTAACTAGATATGTTTATGCGTGTATGGATAGGACTGATTATAAGTTTTAACTTACATTTCTTCCTCTTCCCCACTCTTCAGGGCATTCTTTGCTATGCACTGGAAAGCTTCTTCCACATTAACTCCCTCCTTGGCAGAGGTCTCAAAATATGGGATATTTCCTTTAGAGGCACACCACGCTCGTGCCTTTTTCTCAGACACCTAGACAGTCCAGCAGAAGCAGATAATTGAACCTTTGTCAAAGGAGAGAGAGAGTAGTGCCATTGAAGAGGTAGAAAAAATTAAGAAAATACATACCACTCTACTGTTTCCACCATCCACATCAATTTTGTTTCCCAAAACAACAAATGGGAAATTCTCTGGATCTGAAGGGCTTGCCTGCAGGAGGTTTCTCAGATCAGCATTCTTTTACTGAATAAATCATGGAGAGTTTGTTTGACATAATTTCCAGCGGAATTCACAGGGGTTCAGAGTATATACCTGAATAAGGAACTCTTCTCTCCAGTTGTTTAGGTTGTCAAATGATTTCATTGAGTTGACATCATATACAAGAACGCAGCAATCAGCACCACGGTAGAAAGCAACACCTAGGCTCTGGAATCTTTCCTGGCCAGCGGTATCCCAGATCTGGGAAAAGAGAACATCAATGAATTTTGAGCAAAGTGCACACTCAAATAACACAAAAGCTACTATAAAACCCGGAATCATTTTAGAATGCAATGCTACAATTTGCTAGACAAATACTCAATGGTAGTCATAAGGTTGTCTATTGCTAAACCACAGAACCCTGCTTGATGAAGAAAATTCATCCAGTGATCAACCTCAGACCAATTAATGAGCCATCGCATTCTAAATCATTGCAAGATTGCTCATCCTCAACGATATAAATAGAGAAAAAGAAACTTTCAACAAGCCTTTTGATGAATGTAAAAGGAGTGCAACTGGCAGTTTTGTACTAATGAGATCATAGTGCAAAGTAAGATGCATTTGTTTCAGATCTTAAATGCAATTAAGAAATCCTCATTAAGCTCCATTCATATTCCATATGAAGATGTTCAAAACTATGCTTGCTTCATGAGCCACAGATCAAAATCAAGCCTAATACACCATTTTTCAATATGGAAAAATTAAGATCCCGAAAAACAAATGCAACTACTGAAGCAAGCTCATTAAAATGTTAAAATGCTTGCATTCGGGCATTAGAAAAAAGATATTAACTTTATACTAAATCAGATATAGAGAAAAGTAAATATAAATCTAACCTGTAAGGTGAAAAGCCTATCCTCAAACTGCACTTCCTTTGTCAAAAAATCGGCTCCGATCGTAGCCTTATACTGATTGCTAAACTTTTTATTTACATATCTAAAAGCAAAATGTAAAGGCCAACAATACCATAACTCATAGTAATAAAATTTACTATTAATTAATAATTAAATACGACTTCAAATTTTATTAATAACTGGCAAAGACTGCTGCAGGATACTGATTCATCAAAGAAGTCTTCCCTACCCTGTAAATCACAGATCAGTCACAATCATAAACACTGAATCTCTAAAAAAAATTAATTAATAAAAATTTCAAAGAAATTCGCAAGGGAAACTAACAAGGGCTTAACCACAGACGAAACCAGTAATTCGAATCGAAAGATATTTAAAGATCCGTACGGAAAACCCTAGAAATGAATTAAAAGAAAAGCACACACATGCGTCTTGGTATGTATAATTATACGGACAGGTGTAAAAAAGAAAAAGAAAACTAACCCGCTATCGCCGAGGATGATGACCTTCAAGAGGGTTCTACGGCGAGATGGCATCGTACGAAACGGTAAGAAATAGGCGGATCTATAGATATAGACAGGGAAAATTTTCTATATCTAGAAAGAAAGAGTGAGTGAGGGGCTCGTGGACTTGTTTGTCTGACAGAGAAAATTCGAAAGGAAAATTGACTGAATTTTCTAGCCTTTTTTTCCAGGCTTCTTCTACTCTTTTTCTTTTTTCTGTCTCTCTCTTTCTCTCACTGCTAAGTCATGGAAAAGCTGGACTGACCTGTAATTAGGCATTTTTGTAATTATATTTTTGGTTTTTTATTTTTCAAGTGAAATTGGGGGGAAGGTTTGCGTTACAGCTTCGACTGCAGTTTCGTCTAACCCGAGTATCCCATGTGGACTGCTAAACAGACTTGCTGTTGATTGGTCTGTCATTTATCAAATCAATATGTTAAGTAACGCAAGCCTTTCGCGCAGCTCTCGTAGCTCAGTTGGTTAGAGCACCCGTTTAGTAAGCGGGAGGTCTTGAGTTCAACTCTCAACGAGAGCAGTTGCTGTGTTTTTCGGTTTCTTTGTTTATTCCTTATATTTTATCATTTAGGGAAAACCAAAAGTTAGGTTGATAGACTTTCAATTCAATTTAAATAAGAAGAAATTGTATTAAAAAAATAATCAGAAGTATAATTAAGGATAATGTTTTAAAACTTTTCTAAATTATTTTAAAAAATTAAATAAATTTACATTTTTTATAATCTTCAATCAAATTTTTATATTTTTATTTTACATCAAATATATAATTATAATTAATAATTGATTAATTATCATTAATTATAATATTATTTATTATTTTATATTCATGTAGTGCTAAATTAGAGATAAAAATATCACGTGAGCACATTAGCATGTCACATCACAATTTACAACAACATATCAACGGAAGCATCATGCAGTATAAAAAATGACAAGTAATATTTTGATTAATGATAATTACTTAATCGTCAATTATAAGTATCTATTTAACATAAAATAAAAATATAATTAATGCATATATGTAAAGTAACTTCTAAAATTTTTTAAATAATTCAAAAACTTTTTTAAATACTATACCATCAAATTATAATAACACAATATAATATCATTCTACAAATGTGGTTGTTAAGGGTGTAAATATGGGTCGATTTATTGAGTATCGACAGTTGTTATACAATTTTATAGATGTTCAATTGGATGCCTTAACAGGTCTTATATAGGTGAAAATTGCATAACCAACTCCAGAGTAGAAAGGAAGTTGGCCGACAGATAAAATACAACAGAAAACTAATCACCTATGCCTTTTCACTGCTTTACATTACAATTTGTGTTGGCAAAATAAGAGCTTTGACAAACATTGGCAAAATATAACAAAGAAACACACCATCTTATAATTAGAATTCCAAATAGAGATTCTCCTCCATTTAAGGAGATGATTCAGGGAAAGGAAACTCATGGTTCTCACCATGTTTGATGGAGTTATTACTTAGCAAAATCTTTCTTTCCCCCTCCCTCTGAGAATCCTTCTACTTTTTTCCCACAAGTACTCTTTTTCTTTTCTTGTTAATTTTTCAAATTTATATTTGAGTAAATGGGATTCGAGCTAACAGTTTTTGGACTACATTTGTTTTCATTCATGGCTAAGCTTGTGGTATATGTTTTGATAAAGACTAATGTTTCTTTTACTTGCCATTGCAGAGGTTCATAAGGCATCATTTGCAGGGGAAAAGGGGTTTTTCTGGCACCTTTCAAGGGTAAACTTTGTCGGAAATACCCCAAATGGCTTCTTCCCCTGAAGGTTCTCCAAATTCAACATCTATTTCATCACTACCACCACCGTCGTCGCCAATAGTTGACTCAACTCCACCACGACAATCAGCTTCCCCACCACCTGCGCAGGAGTCAAAGTCATCTCCATCATCTTCATCTTCATCCTCTTCACCACCACCACCCCCGTCATCGTCATTATCATCATCACCACCACCACCCTCTTCGTCATCATCATCATCATCGTCACCCCCACCATCACCTCCACCACCAACTAATGATAAAAACAATGGCAGTAATCAAAATAATGCTGCCACAGCTATTCAAACTCCAGCATCACCGCCACCGCTGTCGCCAACACCAAAGTTAGCTACTGAAAATGGCTCACCAACTCGTGCTTCCCCGCCAAGAATATTGTCACCTCCACCTCCAAAATCATCAAATTCATCAACAAGTAGTACATCATCGTCACCGTCTTTGCCAATTATAATAGGTGTTTCAGTTGGCATTGGTTTGTTGCTTATTCTCGTTATAGCGCTCATCATTGCAGTATGCAACAGAAGGAAAAAGAAGTCAAAGTTCGATAATCATATTCAATACCACAAAAATTCTATGCCACCAAACGGTAAATATATTTCAAAATGCAAAAAATGTGACTATCATCTATCTTAAAAAAAGCCATGCCTTCTGATTAAGAATGCGTTAATGGATAGGTGGCGTCGGATATGGAAATGTGTTGAGTCTAAAAAGACAAAACAACATGAACAATGGGTACCAAGCTAATGATTATCACCTTGCCATCAATTTACCACCGCCGCCCGGTGGAAATGCAGGTCGTGGAGGGTGGCCACAAGAACCACAAGGGCAAATACCATCTTTGACAAGTGAAATAAGCTCAAGGTACTTAGGTCAACATGGTTCACTTTTGCCATCCGCATATTCACCTGTGGCTTTAGGGCTTAAACAAAGCACTTTCACCTATGAAGACCTAGCGGTTGCAACCCAAGGGTTCTCTGAAGCTAACTTGTTGGGTCAAGGTGGGTTTGGGTTCGTCCATAAAGGAGTTTTGCCCAATGGCAAAGAAGTAGCTGTTAAAAGTCTCAAATCTGGTAGCGGGCAGGGTGAGCGTGAATTTCAGGCTGAAGTTGAGATTATTAGCCGTGTCCATCATCGCCACCTTGTATCTCTTGATGGGTATTCCATTGCAGGAGATAAAAAGATGTTGGTCTACGAATTCCTGCCTAATAAAACTCTCGAATTCCACCTCCATGGTAGGCAATGGCTACATTACCCTTTATTGGCAATATCACTAACTCACATATAGATTCTGAGAGTAACATAACCGTACGTTAATAAGATTCTTTGATAAAATGGAGATAAGTCAAACTTACATCATGCTAATTCTAAGTGTTCGTATTTAATGGAATCATTGTTTGATTGCAGAGAAAGATCTTCCACCCATGGATTGGCCTACTAGGCTCAAGATTGCACTGGGAGCAGCTAAAGGTCTTGCATATTTGCATGAAGATTGTAAGTAATTTATATAGCATTACTGAACACTGTACCGCACATTCCTTCTTCTTCTCTTCTAACCCATCTGAGGAATGCAGGCCACCCTCGCATTATTCACAGAGACATCAAATCTGCCAACATCCTACTTGATTTCAGTTTTGAAGCCAAGGTATGTCATAACCTTGAAAATATAATTTGATTGGATCGATTTGTATGTTTCAGCTTATTCGAAAATGTTGAATTGCGAAAATAGGTGGCAGATTTTGGGTTGGCTAAACTTTCTCAAGATAACAATACTCATGTCTCAACTCGTGTCATGGGAACATTCGGGTAAGCAAAATTAGTTAGATTCTTTGAATGTACAAGCTTTGGGCTGATATATCTGATTAAAATACCTGATGCAGTTACTTAGCTCCTGAATACGCATCAAGTGGCAAGCTGACAGATAAATCTGATGTTTTCTCCTTTGGTGTTGTGCTCTTGGAATTGATAACTGGACGTCGGCCTTTGGACCTGACTGGGGAGATGGATGAGAGCTTAGTAGATTGGGTGCGACATGTCTCTTTGTTAATAGATAAGCTTTAAGTTTTAACTCGGAGATACTAATAGTGAAAATTTCAACTTTATATGCATTAACAGGCTAGACCCTTATGCGCTAGTGCAATGGAGGATGAAAACTTCAGTCAATTGGTGGATCCACGCTTGGAGAATAATTTTGTCCAACATGAGATGGCACGAATGGTTGCATGTGCTGGTGCATGTGTTAGGCATTCTGCTAGAAGGCGACCAAAAATGCGGCAGGTAAATGAACTCCACATACTTTAGATTTCTGGTCTTGTTAGGAAAAGTTGAGTTACATGTTTAAGCACCTTATTTTCCCTGAATATGATTTGCTACCTAATACTTCATATATATGCACCTACCACCATACCTGAATACTCACTTTGTAAATTTCTATCCATGGGCGAGGCCGAGAAAGGGAGACAAACAATATATTTCAATGCTTCAAAAAAATTCTAAACAGGGCAAGTATTGATCAATCATATGTATGCATGTGAAACAGATTGTGCGGGCACTGGAAGATGATGTTTCAATGGATGACTTAAATGACGCTATGAGACCTGGCCAAAGTTCAAGGTTCAGCTCAATGGCTAGCTATGACTATGATACTAATGCCCATGGTATAGACATGAAGAAGATTAGGAAAATGGCCTTGGACTGCCAAGACTACGGAAGTAGCGACTATGGTAATACGAGTGAATACGGGCTCAATCCTTCTTCCTCTAGCAGCGACTCAAGTGGAAATATAAGCCGGAGGCAACGTTTGTAAAACTTGAAATTATCAAAGACATAATCCCTTATTGCAATGCCCTTGGCTTAGGTTTGATATACTTCCAAACAGGCATTTGATTGAAAAAAACAAAGGGATTTTGGATAGGATGCACACTTACAAACTCATAAATATATTTTTTGTTGTTATAGCTATTCGTGATGGTTGAATGTAGTTATGAAGTTTGAAGTTTATGTATATGTCTTTATATTATATCTTACGATATCTTGAATGTTAATTTTAAAAAGCATTTTATGTATATGCTTTTAAATAAATTATCTATAAATTTTTTTATATTATTATTATACCGTGTTTTTAAACTTTTAGTTTTCCATTATAGTATTTTCAAACACATTTAATTTCATAATTAGTTTAAAATTCGTAACTTTTAATTACTCCTTTGATTATGAAAATTGTATCAGGTGTAATTATTATTGATATTTTGGTTCACTTGTATTAAATATTTTATGGAGTAATTAAATATGTTTTTAGCTAAAATACTAAATTGAATAACTTTAAGATAATTTAAGAATTATATTGTATACATAACTTTTGTGTATTTTAGATTTAAAATTTTTGAGAGATCATAGATTTTAGATTTGAATTTGGAGATTTAGCTTCAAGGGTCTTATGCTTTGATATTCAGAATCTTAATTTTAATTAATCAAATTTAAATATTATCTTTATTTATTTAAAGTTAAATTGAATACTCAATAAATGAATTTTTATTGATCCCAATTAGATATTACATAAAGGGACAAAATACATGACACATATGTAAATTTTAATTGATCCAATTATATGTCTTTAAGATAATTAATCAATAAATTAATTTTTTTATAATTATTTATACATGTCTTCATATATAAATACCATGCTTTAAAAGACCGGAAGGCATTCCAGTGACCCAAACATCGTGATTCCGCCAGTGCATCGATCTCCCGGTCTTAGAAATCATAATACCCAGGGGCACT
>NW_018397261.1:6230412-6258051 GCF_002168275.2 Theobroma umbraticum
GTAGCATTTTTTTCCATCACCTCTACCATGCGCTTTATGCTCTTTTTTTTCCCCTTTTTTCTCCCATCTTTGACTTGTGTTATATTTGTCTCAACATTGTATTATAGATACTTCACTTTCTGGGGATTGAAGGCCCAAAAACCTCAGATCCAAGCAAATATATACGATACATTTATAACCGTGTGCATCTTGAGAATGCAACTGTCCGTGCTGGTGCTGTGAGCACCCTAGCAAAATTTGGTGCTATGGTTGATGCATTGAAGGTATGAAATCTTAAATATTCTCCTTCACTTTTCTGAAGTAATCTCAACCTGTGACCCTTTGATCACTTATTTAATCTGGAAAATCTTGTGCTACTCTCTCTTGCAGCCTCGCATATTTGTTCTATTAAGACGCTGTCTCTTTGACAATGATGATGAGGTCAGTCTATCATTAATAATCTCATATATTTTGTTACTGTTTGACATGTAATTTTCGTTTGCATTTGTACGATTGTTCCATATACTGATGCTTGCATCGTTGTCCTTTCATTTGTTTTTCGTTTTTAGTTGCATTCTTAATCCTGAGCTTGGGAAGTGAAACGTGTTGTTTTTTTTCTTGATATTCAAATATTTTAAGGTTTTTTTAAATCTTTTGTTTGTAGGTTCGTGACAGGGCTACACTCTATCTCAATACACTTGGTGGCGATGGTGCAGTTGTTGAAACTGGTGAAGATGTAAAGGAGTTTCTCTTTGGTTCACTAGATATACCTCTGGTGAACTTGGAGAACAGTTTGAAAAATTATGTAAGTTTCTAAATTTCTGTTACACTTTTTCTGCCTTTTAGGTCATGATCTCATGTATTTAATTTGGGTACAGGAACCATCAGAGGAGTCTTTTGACGTTGATTCTGTGCCAAAGGAGGTCAAGACTCAGCCACTTGCTGAGAAGAAAGCTCCAGGTAAAAAGCCAACTGGTCTTACTGCTCCTCCTATTGGCCCGCCATCAACTGTTGAAGCTTATGAAAGGCTGCTTTCATCCATTCCTGAGTTTGCAAACTTTGGCAAGCTTTTCAAGGTACTTTCGTTGACTTTTCCTTGTGTGTTCCGTGCATATAATGATTAGGCATTATTCTGATTTGGAACTTACTAATGCCTTCTTTCTAATTTTTATTGGCCAGTCCTCTGCACCTGTGGAGCTGACAGAAGCAGAAACAGAGTATGCAGTTAATGTTGTCAAACATATTTTTGATGGTCATGTTGTGTTTCAGTTCAACTGCACCAATACCATTCCAGAACAATTATTGGAGAATGTAATGGTCAAATTATATGAAGCATCTTTAAATTACTAAAGACCTATGATAGACTATTTGGATAACTTAATCTGCCTGTTGCCAGGTCACTGTTATTGTGGATGCTTCAGAGGCTGAGGAATTTGCTGAAGTAGCTACGAAGCCTTTAAGATCACTTCCATATGATTCACCTGGACAGACCTTTGTGGCATTTGAGAAGCCAGAGGGGGTCCCTACTGTTGGAAAGTTTTCAAATATGCTGAGATTCATTGTAAAAGAGGTATGGCTTTCTCTTTTTTCTGCTCTGGTAGAGTGTGCAGCTTTTTCTGATTCTCTATTATTTGAATGTGTTAATGGTCAGGCATCAGGTATAATTTATTTCTGAATGATAACACTTTTTGCGAACAAATCTCATTTACACCTCACCGCCCTGTCTCTCAGGGAGTTTTAAGTTGCATGAGAATATGCTATAGACAGTATGTTTTCCATAAAAGAACTGGACATTTAAGGTGGTTCTCATATCTAAAGCTTTCATTGGTTTGGTTAGGTTGATCCAAGTACTGGTGAGGCTGAGGAAGATGGAGTGGAGGATGAGTACCAACTGGAGGATCTTGAAGTTGTCGCAGCTGATTACATGTTGAAGGTGGGCGTCTCTAATTTCAGGAATGCATGGGAAAGCATGGGTGCAGATTGTGAGCGTGTAGATGAATATGGCCTTGGCCCAAGGGATAGCCTGGCTGAAGCTGTCAATGCTGTCATAAATCTGCTTGGCATGCAACCCTGTGAGGTAAGTATACAGTGTCTTTTTTTTTTGCTCTATGCAGTTGCTATGGATATGCGTTTTACCTGTACTTTTTTAACTGCCTTACATTGGACTGTCAAGTACCATGTTGTCAATTGTTTTTTCAGTGCAATCCCAGTGTAATTTGATAATCCTTTCCACTTATTTTCTGGTGATGTACAGGGCACGGAGGTTGTCCCTAGCAATTCAAGGTCACACACTTGTCTACTATCTGGTGTATACATTGGCAATGTGAAGGTGCTTGTGAGGTTGCAATTTGGAATTGATGGTCCGAAGGATGTAGCAATGAAACTTGCTGTTAGATCTGAGGATGAAGCTGTTAGTGATGCCATTCATGAGATTGTAGCTAGCGGCTAGGTTGTTAATTGTTTGTTTTTGCCTACAGGCTTTTATAAATTTTTTGTGGTTTTATATGAGATCAGAGGCAGATGGCTGCAAAATAGATAAGCTTGTAGAAAGAATTGCATGGCCCTTATTCTCGGTTCACTTGCATTTGTCTGGTCATCTGTTGATCTGAAAATAATACTGTGTATCATGCAAGTCAGGCTCATAGGAGGGATTTATTATTTTTTATTATTTTTAATTTCCAAAATTCTTATGTGGGATTTAAGTATAGGATCCATCAAGCTATGCTTGGTTTTACATTTATGAATTTTGAGGTGCGTTTTTTACTTGTCAGTTGGCATAAAGAACGTTTGTTAATTTTGTAGTAATTAGCATTCAAGGAAGTGGAAATTTGAAGAGTTTTGTGTGCCAGTGTGAAGTTAGGACTAGGCGTTGTGATGATGGTATTACTATTATTGGCAGTTGCCGAGCTTTGCATTGCCCAAGTTTCCCCATAAAATGATTGCCCCAATCCAATATTAGATGCCATCGGCAAACCGCATCGTTGGTTATACATAATTCAAAACGCGTGTAGCTGTGTCGATACATTTTACATAAATCAAAACAAGCGTATCTCCGAACCGAACAACGCCACCCTCAGACTTTGATTATTCGTTTTGTCTGACGCATCCTTTCATGAAGTGGTAGGACAAAAATATAATTAATCCCAGAATGGTGGTGGGGCGGGACGAAGGTGAAAGGTGCACCCTTAGATGGAATAATTTGATTTTTAGGATGTGCGTGGAACGACTGCGTCTTTAAAAGAGGAAAAACCAAAACCGTCTTTTATAATCCTTTTATCTGTTACAAAATGTCAATCCCTTAGCTGGAAGAACAAGTAGACCAAGGGCGCAGGTAATAGGAACATACTTAAATATAAAGAATTTTACCTCAACGGCATTGAGCTATATCAATCTGTCAGCCTTTTAGAAGGATGAACACAAATGGTACACACAACAGGGGGAAGGAAAATCAAAGTCGATAATTGAGTTGGTTACTATGGAAAAAAGAAAAACTAGTAATCACAATCAGGCAAAGCTAACAAAATGCAAATGAACCTTTCTGGCAATACAAGTTCTCAAGCAACGCTACCTTTAATCTCTCTTTACCCACTAATCAAATTGGCTTTTCCACATCTAAGTTCAAGCAACAGTACAAGATTATGGTTTCCCAAACCTCCAACATGATTGAAATACAGAGGAATCTTCCACATAGGATATAATGCACCACTGCTTTAGGAAGAATGGGGCCTGAGATTCAGAGGACTTGCAATATGGAAAAAGTTTCCTCTCTTACGACTCAAATCACCCTCCTTTGCCCTCCAAATGCCCAAATCTGCCATGTCAAGAGCGAACATCACACTTTGCACAAATTCTGATTTTTCATTTTTCAATTAATATCAAGACATACTAGATTCAGTTAAAAAGAAAATGAAAAAAAAAAAAAAAGAACAGAGAAGACGAGTAGAGAGGGTTGGTTTTTCAATTCCAAAAGTTGCAAATGCATTTGATGAAATGGCAGGGCTGGATTTAGACATGGACTAACCTTGAGGTTTGTATCCCAACTTCCTGTACATAAGGCACTACCATCAGCTGACAAACCCAAACAGCTAATCCGGCCCTCATGTGAGTTCTGGAGAGATCCCAAGTTCAAAACAACCTGCCAAAAGAGTAGGTGATGAGAACCAGTGCTGATTATATGCCATAGTGGAATCAGCTATAAATTATTTGAGCTCATGCTTATTTGCAAATAGAAGAAAGAGTGGGAGCAAAGCAAAAGTTGAAGTGTTGGGTTCCGAGCTCAAAAGTAAGGCTAAAGTAAAAGACATACTCAGGCAACAAAAGCACTTCACTGCTTAGTGTCTATAATTAACAAAACATCACAAGATTCAATGGAAATCGAATTTCATAGGGAAAAAAATAACTTTATGAGGATATTAAGAAATAATTTAAGTTCTGAAGTCAGACGGCTGGAAAAGATGAAAAGGGGGAAAAAAGGAGGGAAGAGGGGAAGGGGAAGAGGGGGGGGGGGGGGGGGGGGCGGATGACGGTTATGTACCCTTGCCAATAAGGTGTCCACACATAGCAATCTCCATTAGAGTATCCAGCAAAAAGAAGTCTTCCAGATATGGAGAATGCAATGGAGGTTACATGTGGAACCTCATTATCACCACGCTGCTGATAGTATTTTTGCAACTGGTGACCAGTTCTGATGTCAAACAACCTGCAAGTTCCATCATCTGATCCAGTTCCAAACCTATTGCCATCTGGAAAGAACTTCACAGTGTTAACATCACCCTCATGACCATGAAATGTACGCACTGCTCGACTTGCAACACGAGTATCCCACAATCGGGCAGTTGCATCACACGAACCAGAAACAAACATTCTTGAGTTTGATCCATTAATTGAGACACTGAAAGAAAGAAGAATATAACATTGTAAAACGGCCTTATTATCTTTCACAGGAAGATTCTATAAACATGAATATCACTGGACATAGGTCCATCATATGACTAATAAAAAAGGAAAATAAATCAATCAGATGCAATTTTAAATACAGAAAGTGAGCTTCAGGCTTCCTGAGGGTTATGACCTGCAGTTGACAATATAAAAACCATTATATTAATGGAAACTTTTCTGTATCAACTTCATACCCAGCCCACTTATTAAAATATTGAACACTTGATAAATGAGAACCAATGGACTCAGGTGGTAATCCAACTAGATCAGAGCCAGGGTCAATTCACAAACTCCACTACTTTTTCTTATAACTTCTAGATTAACATTGGCATGATCTTGTAAAGATACCAGAGAAAGAATTTTCTTCGGACACAATTTCTGTTAAAAACAGGCTGATAACAACATAAACTTTGAACCAACTTAAAAGAACTAAACTACCTTAAAACATCAGCGGTATGTCCAGATTGAAATTCTCCCCCAAAAACAGAAGTTCTGAGGCCCGTGGTTATATCCCATAGAACACATGTCTGATCACCAGAACTAGTAATAATGTGAATATCTTCATCTGGAACATACTGACAACAGGAAACATAGCCCTTATGCCCGCTAAGGGTTTTTGATACTGGTAGGTTTCCATCCCGGTCAGTTGGTGAATTCAAGTTGAAAATAGAGCACATACTATCCAGACCACCACAGGCAACTGATTGACCTGTTGGAGAAAAAGCACATGTCATAACCCATGCACAAGGCAGCTTTATGGCATGAGTTTTCTGGCTTGTTAGAGCATTCCACACAATTAAGCGTCCATCCTGAGATGCACTGACAATTCGATTCCTTTCTGGAGTCCAATCCAATGAGTATACCTGCATATTTCTTAGAAATTAAATTCAAATAGACCACATTATCTATAGTCGGCACTATGACAAGTGATCTACAATTGAATGAGACTTTAGTTGATTTTATGTTTCATCATGCAGTAATAAAGGGTTTGCACATTTGTCAAAACAATTAAAATGCCCTATTCGCTTTAATTTAGCAACTTGTTTGTTCCCATTTCAGCAAGTAACCAGGGAAAAACATGCGTGCTTCTAGGGGCCTCACTTCCCAGTTCTCACTAGATTCTATAACAAACCAGACCACCCTTTCTTGTCTTCCCACAAAGCATTTCTTGTTATCAGTTATCCACATAGCAAGAAGTATTCCTTTTTCCTGGGAGAAAATACACATGCAAGTTCACAAAGATAACTCATTCACCAATTGAGACAGACACATACACATGAACTTACCACACATCATATTATACGGGAAGCTAATTAAGTATTGGGGAGCCAAAAAACCAAAACATGAAATCTCTTCATCTGCAAATTATGTAGTGAAGAGATTCGCAAGGAAAAGGAAAAAAACAAGGAACTGCACTTTGTTAGAAATCTCTGTAACCTAAATCCTTGGAGAAAAAAAAGAGAAGAAGAAAAACCCATGTCCCAAAGCAATTCAATTTCAAATAATTAGTTAGCAAATTTCCCTTTCTTCGAGCTACCAAAATAACATCATCAATTTCAAAAATTGCAATAAAAAGCTAAAGAAATACCTTGCCAGTGTGACCTTGCAAGGTCCTGCAACAAATCAGATCCGTTGGGCCAAAAGTAACTGGACTCCTCCCTTGCGACCTTGCATATTCGGCGACTAACCATAATTTACCAAAAACCCAAACAGATCTCAGAACCAAATTTCCTTTAAAAAATAAAAATAAAAACAGTAGAAAGAAAAAGGTTGAAAAATTGTTACCATCAGTGTCGATCAGCTGTAGGCGTCTCTGTCTCAATCGCTCTCTTAGATTGTTCACTGTCTCCGTCGCCGCCGAGAGCCTCTGTTTCAGCTCCACAACTGACATTTTCTCTTTTGTTTTCCTCTTTTTGGGTCAAAACTTTTTACTCAAAATGACCATTTTTTATTAGTTTTTAAGTAATATTCTTTCCTCTGAGCTTGTGAAATCAAGGCCTCCATCTATGGATTCATAATTAAAAGGAAAATAACCCAAAAAAACCCCCAAAAATAAAAGGAAGGAAGGAAAGAAAGGGAGAGAAAGCCTGATGAATTTAATTTAATTTAAGGAAAAGGGGGGATTTTTATAGTAAGCCCGTGAAGGTGATGGTTGTAAGATTCTGATTGAGAGAAAGAGAGAGGTTTTTGGTAGGCTGGGTAAGGTTTTGATTGAGTTTGGCTGACGCCGTCGGGCCCACCCGTTATTCCACGTGGATCTCTGCTGGGACCCCCTCCTCTGTTTTTCTCCTTCACCCTCACCTTCACCTGGTTAAATTCTGTGTTTCCTCCCCCATGTCCCATGTGAAAAACAAAAACCGAAGCAGAAAAGTAAATTTTCTTTCCTTCAAAAGTCGAAGGTGAAGCCAAAGGGTTAAAGGGGTTGGTTTTTCCTTTGATTTTGACATACCAAAAATTGTTAAAAAACGAAGAAGAGTGTCTGAAAGTCAAGCCGTAAGGAGAAGAAGTCCTTCATTCTGCTTTCATGGGAATAAAAATAAAGAAGAAATAATGGTAGAAGAAGTAGTAGTAGTAGTTGTTGTTGCTGCTAATCTTAAAATAAACTAGAGACAGCATATAAGAGGAGTTGACATTGTAGTATTATATGTAAGCTTTGAAAAGGTCTAAAGCAGTGGCCTAACAGATAATTATATTCAGGACAGGGCAGGCCCTGCCTCCAAATGGTTGTCAGCACGAATATTTTCTTGCCATTGCCGCAGTACCAGATTGCACCGGCCAGTCTCTCTTTTAGTCTTCGCCATTTCCAAATGTTTAGGTAGAAAATACGAGAGTTTGACTGTGATCATAAAAAAAAAAAAAGAACAAAATCTCTGTGATGACAGTGAAAAGTAGCTGTCGGTTAAACAGGCGGCTGATCATTCCGTTGCCGGGGATCGAACCCGGGTCTCCTGGGTGAAAGCCAGACATCCTAGCCACTGGACGACAACGGAGATTGGAGTTGTTGTGCCTCTTAAAAATAAGAATCAATCAAATTCAACAAAAAAACCTAAAGGAGGTTACCAACGGGTGTTAACTACACTGGCTCGTCAACTTTTTAGTCTCCTGGACCACAAACAGTTCAGAGGTCTGGTTACTTTCAACGGTAAAATTATGGTATAGCGTTCGGCCTGAGAGTTTTCAGGACATGTTTCATTCAATTTTTTTCACCAGAAAACAAAAGTGCCATGCCAGTTCCATTTTTGAAGTCTTGGGATTTGGAAATCCATTTTCACATACAGAAACTATACATCCTCCAAACGTTACTGCATTGAAGAGAGACAGGAGAGAAAGAGAGCCATGCAGACATGATTTTGACCAAAGGCGCAGAACTCCATAATCAATGTTATTTGAAATTTCTCAACAGCACAGGTTTAAGAAAATCAGCTGAAACTTGACATGAATCCGCAGTTGGGGGCGTAGAAAATGCCAAAATCATTGACTATAATACATTTATATATAATTGGATGCTTGAAAACATGGTACATAGACATGGCAAGGAGCACGGAGGACCCCATTCTTGCCCACTAAAGTTTCACTCAACATCATTGCACTTTATCCAGAAATTTTCCATCCCTAACTTTATTAGATCAAATAAATATTAGAAAGAGAGGGAAACGCTACACCTAATGCATCCAGACCAAAAGGGAAGACTTTACAGTTAAAACTTTTTAACCAAGACCCACACTGGTACACATGGCCCACACCCTTTATTTAAGAATTCATTTTCTTTGTTCAATTTCAAATCTCCTTGATCTGGCTTTTCAGGTGCTCCCACCAGCATAGATGCAATTATTGTAACCTGTAATAAGAGGAAATTTCCATTCAGAAAAAGAACAAACACTCAAAAAAGTAGAGAAATGTATGGATACTGAGATAAGGGAAGGTATAATTGGTTCTCATGTGAATCACTGAACTTATTCTAAATGATAAGGCAGCAACACACCACAAATATCAAATTTTCATAATCTCCGGATTCCAAAGTGATGGTAAGGATACCCTTGTAGCTAGGACTCCTTAACGATGCTTAACTATGGTGCAGATACCAGCAATACCACAAAGAGAGGATAAGCTTTACTACAAATCCATTTCCATGGGTTATTCCTCGAAATCTTTTCACATTATTAAAAGTGGACAGTATTTGATTCCTAGAATTATTCATTTGCCCACCAACATCAGCAACCTTGTCAAACAATATGTGTTTATTGAAACCATAAACTGACCAATTTTTAATGGAAAACATATATTTTGTAGAACTGAAAATATAGCAGGAGTGTAGATATTTACTAGGATTTTGGGAGGTTAGTGTTGCCGTCTGCGAGAAATCACAATTCCATGGATTCTTGCCAGCTGTCTGGTAGTAAAGGTTCATGGCATAAGCAGCATGGGATGCGACGGTATTTGGTTCAAAACAGGCACCTCCGGGTTGGATTGGACCGCAGTCAATGCCTTGGCTACATGCATAGTCTAGACTTGCCTGCAATTGAGCATCAGATGTACCAGCCTTTGGCACACACCAACCAGATGCAGTTGGTTTTGGTTGTGGCGTCACTGGAGTTACAGGATTTTGTGGAGTTGATGGAGTCTGGAACATAGAAAAAGTAGATAAGAACGTCACTTACTAAACAATAAATGCCACTCAGGAATTCAAGTAGCCTTCTTACTTGTCCCTAAAACTCATGGCAGCTACTACAAATACAATAGTCCAATGAATCATTCCATTCAAAAAGTGGACATTTTCTAAGAACAAAATTTCATGGAGGCCTTTATTTGGTGCAAGAAAAAAGGTTTTTTTGAGGCTAAAAGAATAATGGGTAACAAGATTTTGTAATTTTTACAGCTAGGGAGACACTACCTGATTTATGGCAGCTAAATTTAGCTTCAAAATATATTTGACAATTCATGTCATGCAGTCTTTAACTGTGATTACTTTGGTGGAATTACTCTGAACTTATTCCGCTATATGCCTTACGATAGGACCTTTTTCACGAGAGATTTTACTGCATAAAGCTGGACAAATCTTTTGATCACTTTGAGCTTCCACTATCCTTCATCTCTTAAAGCTGACTTGAAAATTTCATCTCCATAATCATCTACTCTCTTGTAATATATGTTTCCCACTATTTTATAAGAAACCTAAGTAACTAACTGTAATTCAGCTTTTTGCCACCGTGACATAACCTTCAGACTAACATTGTTAAAAAGCTCCATTAAGAATAATAAGAATTGTTTGTTCAACCATTATTGATAAGGGTTTTTCTTTTTCTTTTTTTTTTTTGTTAAATTCAAATAAACTAATTAATAGACTCACCTGACTACTCTTTGAAAGCCCAGCATCGTATGTCATTGAAAGGTCAGGCCTGAAAAGTCCAAATGCCCGTTCAGAACCAGGACCAGATTTCAAATCCTCATCATAGAGTGCAAAGAGGTATGTATCCACGGATTTTCCAGGCATCAATGGAGTCCCGACCATTGATCTCAGATGTGCAATCAAATTCCCATTATAGGCTTTTGCATTCTCGATGCTAGGTCCAACTTCATTACTGTCCCCACCATATGGCCACCCTGTCTCAGCAACCATAATCTCAACATCCTTGAACCCCATAGCACTCAAGGCAGAATGCACTGCATCGACCTGCACATCATAATTATCTCCTGGAGTTAAAAGGCATGAAATCATTCGATTGCACTCAAGTTTCCAACTGATGGATCAACTGCTACGCCAGCATGCTAGATAATATTCAGACAGAGCAACATTTCAGTTATTTAGGACTGACAGTAAATATTCAAATGCCATAATTTGTGGCCAAATTACTATGTTATGGTAAGAAATATAATCCTTTTCCAGTAACACGAGGGTTACAACTTTTTCGACCTTGTTAATATGTTCACTTTAATCATCCATACATCTGCATCCAACCATAAATGAAATCCTGGAAGAGCTAACCTAGAATTATTGCAATGGCCAGCCTGTCACCAAGCACAAGTCACATCAACTACACTTAGTCCCTCCAATTATTCAATGAAAAAGACAAGAGGAATTAAAGAGATATAGTAACTTAGTAAGGGGTCATCACTATCACTTCAGACGCCTAGAGTTAGGCTCTTTCTCAGACAATTGCATACATATCTCATGCACTGTGCGTATGCACAATGAATTTTTTAGTCATTTTAGCATCTTATAATAACATAATATAGCCCAGGTCTTCACAGTTAATGGAGAAATGACGGCAGAGTGCCAATTTATATGTGCAATGTATACATGGATCCGTAATAAAGTTCCTAATATCACACGTTGTGCCCCCTGGCCAATTGCAACAAGATAACGAACTTAATTAAACTTTGCAACAAATTCAATAGTTTAATATAAATTTATTCGAAGATTTAGATTCTGTCCCAAAAAAAAAAAAAAAAAGAGGATAATGAAGCAAATAACCTGCTACTAATTCATACGTATTTAGGGACCACATGGAAGAAAAAAATTCATCAAACCCATGACAGACAAGACAGGAGCCTATTATCACTTAGAACAACAAACTAATGAACAATCATCAGATGACAAGTGTTATCATAACCAGTTAACCAACTCAACCTGAACAAAGGGTGCCACCAGTTATTTCTTGAATTGGTTCCTAAAGAGTAAATACATATTATTGGTGGCTTAAAAAGGAAAACGTACAAAGCACCCTGATTTAAGAAAGAAACGGCCGGGGATTAGGCAAAGAAAGAAAAAACCAAAGGAATCGTGGGTTTAAGTCCAAAAATAAATCAGAACGATGACAACTTAAAAGTAAAGAAATGAATTCATCCGATCTAATCCTTGAACCGTGAACATCCTACGTCAATGTCGTGGACTATTGGGCAAAACCAACGTATGTTCCACGTATGTTCTTTACTGTTGTCTGTTGACTCACATGTCAACTCTTTTAAATGGGTTTGGTTAACACCAAAACAAGCCCAGCCCATATCGAAGTAGTAAATAATTAGTTCACACATGCATGGATATCCCACCGACAATTAAATAATCAATTAAACATCCTGGAAACGATAATTTTTATCCTATAATCACCAATTAAAAACCAAAGCGGACTAATTGGCTAACCTGAGCATCAAACATGTTCATGTACTTGATCCCGTTTCCTGAGTCGACTCGTCCTGCGTTAGGTTGAAACAGGCAGAAGGCAAGCGTTTCCGGTCTGGAGTCACTTTGATAAGCGAAAAATGGGTACGGATTAATAGCAAAAGGGGACCCATTTTCCTTCTGGAACTGAAGCAAGCCTTTCAATGCGGGTTGGTAACTCGGGCTAAACAACCCGGAAGATGGTGGGTCGGACTGACTCAACACCGCCATGGAGTGAACCGTCGAGACCTTGATCTTGCCACCTAGTGAGGCCGCGTTAAGGGCGTTTTGGACATTTTGCATTGCAGGTAAAAGCTGGTTTATCAGGTTGGGGTCATTTGTCATCAAAACCTGTCAAAAACAACAAAAAAAATTTTAATTATGAACTGAAAACAAATCAAAAAAACGTTTGCGATTTAAATATTTTCTTGTCACTAAAATTGGCGTTGGTTTTCACGAGGAAAAGTTCTCACTTTTTCTGAAATCTAAGAATGTACCAATCTTTTCCTCTTAAACAAACGTCGCCCCCATTTTAATCTGTTCAAAAGTGGAAAAAAAGGGAACTGTAAAGGACAAATGTTAATTTTCGAAAGTAACCTCATTGCCAACAGTGATAAGAATGATCTTGCTGGCAGGGTAAAAGGGCAAAACATTCGAGTTAACCCACTGAGCAGCTGAGTTGGGATCGGAGGCCAAAGCTGGAACATCTCCATTAGCAGCTCCAATAACGATTCCAATTCCGGTGTTAGCTAAAGCTTTGATGATAGCCGGATCGACACCGTACAGCCTAACCTTCTCTATCGACGTGGATTGTACAAGCTTCGCGGTGGCTGATGGAGGCGGCAAGTTGTCAGCTACTTGGCCATAGTTCACTCCAATAAACGGCTCTGAACCTATAAACAAAGAAACAAACAAAGAAAAAAAGAAACCCAAATTATCAAACTAAGTCAAGTTTTAAGTTAAGCTGTCGAAAGTGAAGTAACTGATAGTGAAACTGTTTTTCTAGTGCGTGTTTTTTTTTTTTTTTAATTTTCTCGGTCAAGGAAGGAAGAGGAAAGCGATGGAATTTTGGTAGCAAGGGACTTACTTGAGAAGTGAAAGGAGAGGAGGAGAAAGGAGAGGAAGAGGAAGAGAGTTGCCATACAAGGGGAGATGGAGAGAGAGTGTGTGGGGGAAAGGGAAAGAGTGCCGTTTTGCTTATTGCTTAAGCTGAGTGTTTGCTTGACACTTGAAAGGAGTGTGTTTAAAAGGTGGGAAGCTGAGCAATAGTAGTTGTACTAGTTCACATTCGCAAGGCCAAATGGGAAGGAAAGTGGGTTTGGAAAAGGTTCGGGTTTAGGAATACTAATAGTAGATGTAGAGGTAACGTTTAAAAGGTAGGGTGTGTTATAGAGTCGTAGAAAACTCAAAGCAGGTTCTGATTCATGAGTGGGCATTTAACATTTCCAACTACCTCATGCCGGGGACTGGGACCGCTTGTCCTTTGCCTATTTCCACCCTTGCATTGCATGATGTAGTTTTCCTGCTTTTTATTAAGGAAAAGAGTGTACGGAACGTTTTTCTTTGTTTTTAGTTCCTTTGGCGTGGGAGTAGGGAGGGGGGCAGAGAGGAGGACCATTCATCCAAATATTTTGTGGGTCATCTCATCTCTTTCTCTGAGGCCAATCAAATTGTATTTCAACACCACCCTTTCCAAGAAAGAGCCAGGAGGTTTGTACTCGAAACCCATTCCTTCTGTTCACCCTTTTTACCCTACAATCCTAATGTTATAATATTAGATCCAAAATAAAAAGGTGAGTAAATTTTTCATAGAGAACTTTAGTAGTTTTGGGACTTTGAGAGCAATTACTAACTAAATCTTTCAATTTTAGTTGTGTTTTTTGGGTCTAAACAGGTCAATTTTCACTCTAAGAAGTGAAGTTTGAGATACTTAAAACTTCATCTATGGGTAAATTGTTTGATCAAATTATGTTTCGGCTTTATATTCAGGGGTTGATACTTTAGTTTTCATTAATTCGATTCTTGGGACTGAACTACATTGTTCAGATATTAACCTCCCCCAGATAAATCATGCTTTTGCCTGGACCGATCGACGGTACCACCTTGACTACATAATGATTCTCCAAAGTCACAAGTCATATCGTCGAATGGAGCACCAATCCTCTTTAACCCTTTTTTCCGAGGACGAAACTTGTGTCGCTTTCTCCTACCTGGCTTTGGTTGGAGATGGGGTAAATCAGAAGTGCGGAATTTGAGCCACTTACCCCACTTTCAAAAAGAGTCATCTCCTATTGGACCTAATGTTGGTTATAATTGAACAGCCGAGAGCAGGAGGGCAATTTTCGCATGGCGACACGTCCAATCCCTGCCCACTCCCGTCGCTCAAACACAAGCAAATTTAGCACACTCGAGCACAAAGCACATGCATGGACAGGCCCATGAACTACAGCTCATATCTGCCCCAGTTTCACCTACAGATATCAACATCAAATACTACCAAGTTTTATCAAGTAGTCCCCAAATCCGAACTTAATCAAAGGAAATTACTAATATTTTTCAAGTTTACATAAGCTACGTCTTAGGAATGGCAACAAATCCCGCGAGCACTTATTATTCATAAACTGATCTTCAACCCGCTCTAGAAGGCGTAATAATGCATGGAAGAAATGTCAGGAGAGGCAGGACCTCATTGTCATAGACAAGTGGCCCGTCACCACGTGATTGTCATTTGCGTCCTAAAAAGAAAACGGAACATACTGTTTGAGTATTGTCATATGTTACCAGCACTGGAGAAGGCTCTTTGCCTGTTTGCCCCCAGCGCTTCAAGCGTACCGGTCTTCTATTCCTCTTTCCTGGATTCAATAGTTTCACATTTCACATTTTATTACCGGAGTTCTTTTCAGGACATCCAAAAATAACTTTAAAATATGCACACATATACACACTAAGGGTATAATTCATTAAAGAAAAATCAGAAAGCTGAACATAAAAATTAAAGCTCCAATTAAAAACATAAATAGTTGCAAAAAGCTCAACTCATCTCCCATAAACAAACACAAAAAGAGAGATCATGGAAGAGATTCAGACTGTTTTTGAGTAAACTCAAGGAATAAACCAGATGATAACCAACGGATGCGTGTCATAGATATATATAGACAGCGATCAAATTAAGGGTAGAAAAAAAACCAAAATCACCCACTGCTATCCAAGGAAATAAAAGAACAAAGTTCTAAAAAAGGAAGGCTAAATGCTTGATTAGAATAAGTCTCGATTAACCTCCTGAGTGGGAGACAGGAGTAGTCTCGAACTGGCCATCCTTAAATACATGGATATACTGTTGCGGCAAACAATGCTCCCCCTACAACACAAAACATGGTAAGCCATCCACAGTAAACAAAAATAAACCAACAGCATCCTTCTTGTAATTAAGCAAGTATGATTAGCACAATTCTAACTTCCCACTGATGCACAAAAAATGATTGATTATTGAAATCATTAAACTACTTGATGCTTCTGAGATTTCTTCCTATAGTAGCTCACACAAACAGAGGTAAGATAATGGCAATTAAACACCCTAAATTACCTGAAACAAAGGTCTAATTAAAAATTTAAAAGCAAATACCTCTTTTAAACTGACATGGATATGAAACCCCAAAAATGTTATCAACAACAGTCAAAGGACTACCTATAATTGAATTTAGTTACAAAAGCGTAGTCTTTTTATTTTTCCTTCATTCTCTAGGGTGTGTGATCTTAACAATGTTGTAAGAAAACTCAAGCAACCATGTAACTAAATGAGTGGATCAAATTTCAAAATAAAACTAAAGAAGAAAAGCAAAATAGATTGGAAAAAACTTGTCAACTTACCCAGTCACTGTCAGACTCAGCAGCAGGTACTAATACATTGATCTCACTTGACTTTGCTGTTGTTATAGATGCCCCCAAAGAATCTTTGCTTAAGTATAATTGACAGCCTGATGTGTTGTCCACTGAAATTGTTGGAGCAGAACCCTAAAACAGCCACAAAGTAGATAATCATAAGTATAAAAACTATCAATCACTAATTACAACCCAAGTAGTAAAAATATCAATCAAAGAGCATGGAACCAAAGGCCATCATATGCTAATTTACAGAATGTAATAACATGGTCTGCATTTTGGTTTAAAGGTATTTGTATCAGAAGGAAGAAGAAGAAATATACCTGACATTGCACCTCAACACCATTGCAGTTCACTATCTCACAAGCAGCCACAACATCCTGCCCATTCAAGTCAAAGGCAAAAATGAATATATGTCATGCTTCTAAAAAATATAAATGTCAAGAATAGATCTTTGCCCTACTAACCTTAAATACCACTCCCATCTTAGTGCATTTGTCAATTGTTATATTGTTGACTTTCCCTGCATAATGTTACAACTATGCTAAGTTGCTCTGGGCTTTTTAACGGTCATCTCTTTTAAATAACAAAAAGATTCACAGAGCCAAAGCAAAAAATTTCACATGTAAAAAAACTACAATGCAGCGTGAAAAAAAGAATCATGCCTATGAAGACTTACCCTGAATCTGCAAAACAGAATCTTTGCATCCAAAAATGTATACAGACTGTTTGGCATCACAGTCATCAATAACTAAGTTCTTTCTTCCAATTTGGTTCTCAACAACCCACCTGCCAATGTTAACAAGGAAGAGATAATTAATATATCACACAACATCACCAACAACTTATATAAAAGTTCAAAAAGCATGCAGAAATCATGCACACTTACTTACGACCCATTTGCAGCTCTAGTTTTGGTGGTCCTGCTTTTGAGAAAGAAGATGAGCTGGAACGTGTTTCTTTTTCACCAGCACTAACAATGCCTGTTCTATCTGTTCGGTTCTTTGTCTTCATATCAGCAGTCACCTTCTTCAGGCCTAGACATGAAGAGACTCACATCACAGTTGCCTATCATCAACAGAAAAAGATAGACAGGAAAGCAGAAAGGGGGACGAAAGAGGATTACCTGAAGTGACATTTCCAGTATTGATTTCTTGGAAAACAGCAGCCATCCCTTGTTTTGGACATGATGAAGAAGGCTGAGAAGGTTCTGCGCTGAAAAGAGAAGCAGGTGGAGGAGGGGGAGGTGCAGGGGCACCTGGTGTAGAAGCTTTTGGTGGAGCAGTAGATGCCTTTTTACCAGAAGCACTCCATACTGGGCCAAGAGGATAATGACTTTTGACATAATCCCTCAGACCTGGTATATACAGCTCCTTCAAAGCTTTGGCCCACTCAACATGGTTTGGATCTTTGTTCCTATACTCTACAAGAACCTGACATTTACAACGCAAATTTCAGCGCCAACCAACGAACTATTTTGCTCATATGGACAATCATATCAATTGAATGGACAATGTTAAATGAAAAGGATACATGTAACCAGAATGAGTTAATCACCACTTACTACAAAGAACCTAAAAGCACCAAACATCAAAAAATGGTAGCATTACTGACTCAATAAAGTTCAACATAACAAAGTTTCTTAGTCTTTTTTCTTAATACATATTTCACATCTTCGTTGGGGAAAAATTAATTACATGAAAAATAGAGGTTAATCTGACTGATGACAACACCATTGACCATATTCTAGATTAAAAAGAAAAGAGAGAAAAGAAGCATTAACATATGTAAATGATAAGACGATTTAGCACACTCCTTATGCTTATGCCGTTCCTAAGGTTTCTTCGTTAGCTTCAAGGCAATAGATATTATGCATAGTGGGTGGCAGTTTCTGAGTTTGAGTTGCTGGCTTCCAACAAATAAAGAAGTACCTTGTTGTTGTAAAATTCAGCCATTTGCCAACTTTCTTCCACATGTGCAATAGGCATGCTCATACCTTGAATAAGAAAAGCATTACCAACAATTAAACAGCAAGTGGTAGGATCATATGCTATAGCCATATTAAATCATAAAATGGCTATTTACACATAGCAAGACCTTCACTAGATATGATGACCTACACAGCAAGCAGCACCACCACTCATTTTTTGCTAGAGGCCTAAGCATGTGAGTTGAAAGCATGAGCCTCATTCAAGCTTTGAACAAAGGCAGGAATATAAATTCACACTTTAAACAAATAGTTTGAATCAGACTCCTGAATTTGTTCCACATAAGTTAGGATTTATGCTACACCCTAAGTGAGTCACTTCATTGAGCAAACTGGCCACTCCATTGTCCAGGCTCCTATACAAGCATAGCTATGTGCAAATAGGCCACAACATACATTCACATACCACAATCTTTGCCAGTGTATGCAATCCATGCTAAAGCTGAAAGACTGTCCCCAGCACTCTTCAAGTGGTTGAAAAAATCAGATCGCCTTCCTTCTGTCATAGCATTAACCTTCATGATTGCTTCATTCAGCGGTTTGAGAAATTCAGCCAAGCCTGCCATATCAGGTTTCTGTACCAACAGATTGAATGCGTTCAAAATTTCAGAACACAATACAGTCACCGGTACAATAATTCCAGAGCAAAAAAAAAAAAGTAGGTAGCAGCTAGAAGACCAATATTTTTTTTCCCTAGCATCTAAAACCAAATTCTTCGAAAGACATAACATCAACACTCAAGCCACCAAATGTTGGTTTCCTCAATGATAACATCTTCAGACAGCTTCTTATAAACTCTATTCCTAATATGCTCCCTGCTAATATTATTTCTTAAAAAATGGCTAAATAACTAGTCATTTCTCAATAAGTCTATGTTTTCTTAAGGTCATTCAACATTCATCCTCAAATTACAAACATGAAATGGACACTCTCTGGATTGGAATCAATGCTATAAAATCTATGGAATAAGATATCTTCCCATAGAACCTAAAACCAAAACCACTTAATTTCACTATACTTCTCTTCTGTACAATCGTCTCCACGAACAAATTTAAGCTATAAATGAATTACATCTAAATCTAATTCACTAAATTTTACATAATTCATCGCAAAATACAATAATTTAAAGAAAACTAACTAATACAAAGCTCAATCATACAAAAAAAAAGCACAAAAAATTTTAATTAAAGTACAAGAAAAAGAGGAAAGTAACCTGCGTTTGCTTGATCTCGATAAGAAGTTTCTTTTGCACAGACAAGGCCTCGACAAGAATCTTAGTCACATCCAGCACTTGACCTCCAATCTTCTCCGCAGCAGCCGAAACCCTAGCCGCATAATTAGCCATCAGATCGTCAAACGCCACAATTGACGGATCGGAAGCCACCTCAACACCAACATCCGGCAGATCCCTCGCCGAGACACCTCCCGCCGATAGAGCCTCCAGCCGCGTTACCGCGGCCTCCAACCTCTCTATTAGCTTCCCCTCCATACTCAAACTAGCCGCTCCCTTCACTCTCTCGAATCGATCTCAAATCTGCTCCAAAACTTTTTAAATTTGTCCCTAGAGCAGATCTAGAGTTTGAAATGATTGTATTGTATAACTACTTTTTATTCTCTTTTTCCTTTTTCTCTTCTTTTTAATCTTTAATCGCCGAAAGGTATGAGAGAGAGTGGGAGAGGAATAACATTCGGGTATGATAGTTTTGTAAATGGGGAGTGCAATGGCGCGCGATTTGCTTTGCTGATGGAGTTCAGAGATGGAATCTGAGGGGGGACACGTGTCGGATAAAGCTGGATTATTGGCTGTTCCTGCGTTGTGCAACACCTGTGAAGTGAATTATATCAAATAAAATAAAACCCAGTTAGCGAGTTAATCATGTTGGGGTGGGTCCCACCCAAGAGATTAAGACTTAAGTAACCTACCCATCAACCGTCCGATTGCTGTTGATGCGTCTGATCTTCAATTTTTTTTTGGCATTTTTGTTTTATTTCTAAATTGATAGCATTTTAGAATAAAAAAGGATAGCTTTGGGCCACGGGATTAGGCAGTTTGAGAGAACAATGATGGGTATAACGAAGAGAATTCGGCTGTTTCGGACCAAGAGAGAGCACTTCAGGTTTGGCCAACAATTTGCTGTTTTGATTGACATGATTTTGGTCCCTTGACCAAGGAGCATGCTACTTAGCATGGCTGTTTAACCATGTGCCAACGACTGAGGTACTAGAATGGTGTGACCCAAAAATGATGGGAAACACAGAAAAACTTTCAGTGCAAATATTACTTTCCCAACCTACCAAACAAAGGGCTACGGCAGCTTAACTTGCTTTTTCAATTTCACATGGGTGAATAACTCGATATCTTAGGGATAGTTGTCATTGCCTTGGCGAAGTAGACTTTAACCTTCACATTGCCATGGCCTCATGATACCAACTTCGCAGGCGGTGAATACGGGAAAAAGGACTAGGGAATTGATTCGCCAGGGAAGGGCTCCCTTTCGGAAGTGGTAATATGATTTCAGCTGCTAACCCTCCTGGCAACTAGTGCTCTGCTATTTCCTGCTAAAAACAACAGGGGATGATGGGCTATTTCAACAAACCAATGTCATATCAATAATAGCAGGTACTCGACGACGTCGGTGAAAGCAGAATGTAGAGCTGCGTGCCTTGCGATGTTGGTGAAACCAACAGGACACCAAGTTAGGTGGCAACCGAACATAGAAGCATATCCTCTTCTGGTAGGAGCTACCACTTTGGCAAACGGTTTTTTCCATTCTCAGACACATCTTCATCTGGGAAGATATCAGTGTTTAAGGTCCAAATTAAGCTGCAGGCAAGCGACGGGTGCTGCTACACTTGCAGTTGCGGGTTGAACTTGCTTAAGTAATCATAAATGGATTCCTAAGTTTCAATTGTTTTTTAAACCACTGTCTCCAAGATATGTAAGGTATCTGATGCTTTTGGTAAATCAAGCCAAGTAAGAAACTTCAAACCTCTGCTCGCTTCAAATACCATGAATGTCAAAGCCGAAATTTTAAAGATCTTACAAGCAGTTACCTATGTCTATTGGTAAATAATTTGGAGCAGGAATCATGTTGCAGATGATTAAAAATGATTGTCAGCTGAATTTTGACAATAATCTGCATCAGTTCTTTCATATGGAGTTTAACAAGTCTTTGGCAGATACAAAGTATATCAAGGTTTAATCAATATAAATAGAGAGATTGACATCCTTAACAGACTGGTATAGATTAATATTAAAAGACAAGTACATATTTACAAGGCTCATTGAAATCCAAAATGCCGCAGTGTATCGACAAAAAGTAACCAAGGAAAATTATATGTATATATGCACATTCAAGGCGTATAATCTTTCATGTGAACTAAGGTAAATGTTTTTCTACAACATAATCTGACCTCAGGAACCATAATGCCTTGAACAAACAACAATTATCTCCATCTTGATTTCTCTACACCAACATTCTCAGTGTGCTTTATTGGGTGTGCACCTTTCACGGACATTGGCACAGAAGACAAAACTGTATCTCTCTCCCGTGTTGGCCGGTGCTCCTGTGGAAAACAAAACAGGTAACCAATTGAAACAGCTGAAAGCAGGGCAAGACAGGGGCAATATACGATGAAAAGTCTTCTCAAATAATTAGAAATGGGTAATCACATTGTGGAGATGAGGACAACTAGATTATTACATTAGCATGTTTAAGTGCTTCTATAAACATATTTAACTTTGTAAACGGCATGACAACATTCTGTCAATAAAACCCTCTAAACTTCTTCACATGCACAACTTCACTAGTAGAAGAATATTAGCAGAGCCATACAGCAATTAGACGTTGAATGCTTGTAGATCACGCACTCATGGTAACATAAAAAGTAGTACAAAAGACTTAATATGTGTTATCAGCATGATTAAAAGAGTTCTGACATCTAAAACTCAAAGGAGCCCAAATGGCTCCCTTTATTTAAAATTCATTCTTTCAGAAGAAAACATTGGCCATTGACATAAATCTTGACTTAACAGAAGGAACGTGAAAACCTGCTGTTCTTGACCAACAGAACCAATCAATCAGACTAAAATTGACGATAAACCATTCAAATTAAGGTGATGGCATATTATCAATACTAAAGGACCAATTATAAGGCTATACTGAAAGCATGTCGAAAGAGCGCTTACAGAGCGGAAAGGAAAATCGTCTGCCTCAAGCATATGAACAATCTGCCCCATTTTTGGTCGCTTATTGGCGTCCAAATCTATACAGCGGAGACAAACAAGCAGTGCTCGTTTTAAAGCTCTAGGAGCGGGTTGAACTTCAATCAATGGATCCACAAGCTCTTCTCCACGACGACTTGCTACCATACCTTTGAACCAATCAACTAAGTTCATCTGAAATACATCAAACAGAAAAAGTATTATTATGGTGTTCCAGCAATCAATGAAGGTATTGCAAGTGAAACACTGTTTTTACCTCTCCAGGTGGCCTAGAATAATCGATCGGGCTTCTCCCTGTAATTATCTCCATGAGTAGGACTCCAAAACTATAGACATCACTTCCCTCATTAAGCATTCCTGTGCTTGCATATTCCGGGGAAACATAACTGCAGGGAATTAACAAATATACCACAATAAGAACCAATGGTGGAGGTATATATACTTGTTCCATCTGCTAAAATAATAGACATGGGACTATGACAGAGAACAAACCCAAATGTCCCCATTACACGTGTAGTGACATAGCTAGCTTCAGATCCTAAGAGTTTGGCTAATCCAAAATCTGATACTTTTGGGTTCCACTTTTTATCCAGAAGAATATTACTTGATTTTACATCACGATGCACGACTTTAGGTTCTAGCCCTTCATGCAAATAGGCTAACCTGCAAAAGCAACAAAGACCATAAGAATTTAGTGGAAAGAACAAGGATGGAAGTAGAAACAAAAGCTAAACCACAATCACCGCTTGAAGAAATTAACATACATAGTCACACACACAGAGCCATATATGTATAGATCAATCTGGTCCAGGAGTCTACCAAGCTTTAATTTGGTAATGCTTAACACTTAACAATAAGAAGCTCACAAAACACTCTTGAGGATTTCTTCCAAGTATTCAGCAATTAATATCTAAGTTTTAACTACAAGAAAACTACCCATCTTAGTACAAGACTCATAAATAAAAACAATTCGTAAGTAGATACCACTTTGAGATTATAGACTAATAAAATTTGAAGTAAGAAGATGCAAAATCAGGGTATAGAAGGTCTTCATGAAACCGTTATTACATGTAGATATTGAATATAGAAAATAAAGGATCTTATAGCATTTTTCAAAAACAGTTTGTTCTTCTTCTTATGCTCTACTATGGGAAGACAAGTTGAGCCTACTTAGAGTCATACAGCAATTTAAGAAACAAAAGTGTTCTGCGCACTCTTCAACATTCAGGCAGAGGCAAGATAAATAAGGCTTCATGAGAAGGGGTAAAGGAAATAAGAGGAAACTTCGCACCCTTTGGCCGTTCCTACCACAATCTTCATTCTTATATCCCACGTAAGAGGACTAACAGGCCCTACATCACCATGCAACCATTGCTCCAAGTTCCCATTGTCAACGTATTCATACACAAGCATCCTGAATAAAAGGCATAATTTAGTATTGCCAGTTCATTTCCATTTTAAGATACAATGGTTGACTGTCAAGTGGGATATATAAAAAACAAAGTTACCTTTGAGCACCTTCCGCACAGTACCCAACTAGACCCACCAAGTTCTTGTGCCTCACCTTGCCAATGGCTTCAACTTCTACGCTGAACTCCTTCTCTGCTTGGCCCCTGTGAACGATGCAATCGAAATTTGGCTTAGACAACAATTAAACCAAATAAAGTAAATAAATAAATAAACAAAACTTTGTTCCCTTTTCCCAGTCAAGAGTAAGGACAAAAAAAAGGAAAGACAAAGTAAAAGCAAAGAAAGTGAAAATAGTTTTGGTTTTTTTAATATTAAAATAAAGGCACACCAAAGTAATAAAGAACAAAGGAACCATTTTACTTTTCCTAGTACCACGCCACGCAACAAAGACCCCTAATTTATTTTATTTACCATCACAAAAGCAATCTAAAGCCAGATGGTAATCAAGTTATAATGGCAAACCCAATTTAAAAGAAACAAATTAAAGTCAAAACAGCAATTAAAAGAACAAAACATAATCCTTTAACAGTCTGTCTTGGATCTAGCATGCATGAATAAAATAAGCAAGAGAAAGATTTTCCCGGAAACTGTTTTGTCTTTTCCCCAGAAACAAACAGAGGAAAGCGCGATCCTGAATCAATGAACATAAGAAGTTTACGTACTTGTTATTAAGCAGATTTTTTACAGCAACGACAGACCCGTCTTGCAAAATGCCTCTGAACACGACGCCGTATCCACCTTCACCGATCACATTCTCCTCGGCGAATCCATGTGTCGCCATCTCGAGCTCCTTCATGCTATACCACCGACCCCACCCGATATTCTGAACATCCGCCGACACGTCACTGGCTCCCGAGGCATCATCGCTAACGCCCTCGCTACTCTTCTTGGGAGCCACATTTCCTATTTTCCCCTCATCAGTAAAGCATTCTACATCTTGTTCCAACGCCTTGATCTCCACGATCTCCTTGGAAACCAACGGAATTAGACCTGAGCTGTGCTTCACTTTCCGCTTGCGCGCGTTTCTGTTTAAACGGAAACATAGGAAGATTGTGAAAGAAAAGAGAAGTATCAAGGTTACGAGAATAGATATTACTATGTAGAGTTTAAGGTTGAACAACGGTGTTTTTGAGGAAAGAATGTGAGTTATAGAGTTGTTCTTGTTGTTGTTATCGTCGGCTTCGCCGGAGACCGGCATTGGTTCCGGCGAGGAATGGAATTTTCTCGGGAAAGTGAAAGAAAATGTTAAGAAGGAAATAGATAAAGATTTCAAGGAGGGCTTGAAGAGTGGGAAAAAGTTAGAGGAAGGAGGGATTCGGGTGCTATAAAGAGAAAGAAAAAGGAAGGGTTTCAACGGATACAAAGGGGAAAGAAAAAAAATCAAAACAGTGAAGAAGACAGGACATGATGAGTTGTAACTTTATTGAATTTGGGTATGCGGGTTTATTACGGGAATGCCACTGTAGACTGACGACTCTACTTGCTCTTCTCCTTGTGCTTTCAAATGACTTAAATAACCCCGAACGACCAAAAATGCCCTTTTCATTCTTGTCTTTTCCTTAATCCAAGAAGAAAAATGATGATTATAGCACTATTATGAGTCTTTAATTCTTAATTTTAGTTTTAATTATGATAATAATAATAATAATGTGAGTCTGGGATTGCATTTACAATTAGTACATCATAAGAAATATTAATTCTCATTTTTTAAATTCATTTCTTGAATTAATTAAAAAACCATATTATTCAATTTAAACTACAAATTATTAGATTTAAAAACATTCTTATTCTAAACTTTGGGTGCTTTTCCATGGATTATTGTTACGCTGGAACAAAGGATTTAGAAAGCTTATAATTGAGATTGATTCCATTCGTGCAATGCAAAAACTTGCAAAGCCTTTGTAATCTTTTGAATTGAATTTTTATTTTCTAACAGACATTAAGAAATTGATTCATCGAAATTGAAAATCTTAAATTATTTACGTTTATCATAAAGTCAATCAATATATTGATTAGATGGTTAAATATCATGAAAATTTACTTATAAACTTCATATCTTTGACATTTCTATTTTTACAAATAAATTAGAAATACATTGACCTAAAATGATGTAATCGATGTTTATTAGTTGTTTTTTCCTTTATATAAAAAAAACATTCTTATTGATTTATTAAATAAAAAAAGAAATTTTATATTATGAAAATTTATATATATAATAAAAAATGTAAATTATGTATGTTATAAAAATGAATAGTGTATATAGTTTAACCCCAATAAACTAATAATATTGTAATATAACTCTAATTAAATAAATCAAAATTTTGCTATATTTTTTTAATATTAAGTTTTCTTAATCATTAATTAAAATTTGTAATATATACAAACACAACGGTTTTAATTAAAGATTGATTAACTTTCAACAATATAGGGTACCATTTGACAAAGAAAGTCTTGGAAAATGTAGAGGGTAGGCAGTTGTTTAGCAAAATTGAAAGGAACAAAGCATGAGCAAATCATGATGAGATTGAGAAAACTAAGCATCTCTTTGTGATCAAGTTCCTTAATTTCGAACAAAGATTCTCCGACAACAGCAACGTTTCAACATTAGGTTAAGGATCCGCGTTTCATAGGTTTTTTTTTTTCTTTTTTTTTTTAATTTCAAGCAACATTAACATGGGACAATGGCAAAGGAGCCCATTACGTAGAACACAATTTAAGCCGACCAGAATTCGCCCGAGATTTGAACAACTCCCCCGTTTGTCATTTGCCTTCAACACTTGAACCAGGTTGAATGTGGGTGTCTTAACGTAAACTTGATACCTAATGGGATTTGTCTGGTAACCTCGTTTTTGCTTGGTTTTAACAACTACACAAAATCTGATCGGAACCCACCTTTTCTTTTCTCTAGTGTTTTTTCCCTGGACAATAACAATTGTTTTTAAATGGTGGTTGTTGGAACTTTCCGATTTTGGATCTCTACTTATTCCAGATCTGAAAGGAAACTGCAGTAGGTGAAGATTGCCCAGGTGTTATCAATTCCGTTATTGCTTCTCGTCACTGCAAAACTTGGTACAACAAGCATTGCCAAATATAACAAAAGCTGTGCCAAAGATATTCTGAACAAAATTAAATAGCAAATGGCTATAAAAAAAAAATTGACTTTAATGATAATCACATTATTCATTTGAAAAAAATGAGGATTTAAATATTCAACTTCAGATTAAGGTACGAACTCCACATCATAGCCAGTACTCTCTAACTAAAGATTTTGAAAACACAACTAATCTACAATTTTAGCAATAATTAAGTCATTAACGAGTTGATAATCATCAATGAAGGGGTGGGGTGGGGGGCGTTCTGGTAAATTTGAGAACAAAGGAAGTCATTTTCCTGTCGGTGTTCCTGTCCAATGAGGAAAGCCTTACAGGGTTTACAACGGGGAGACTGAGAGCGGGGACCCTGAACATCACATTAATGAGGAATGTAAAGAATTCGTGAGTTAGGTCCTAATACAGGAAGCACTGATTCAATTCCAGGAGCGTCAGGTTTACCTGTAGGGAATTCAAATTTTTGTTACTAACTACCTAGGTAGCTGAGGATATATGCGTAGCAATGAATCCAGATGCATCATAAAAGGGAAAAAGAAAATCAGTGGTAGCTATGCTTCCTTAATTTAACATAATGATAAGGTCTACGAAATTCTCTCCTAAAGAGGACGTAACCATTAAAATTTAGATATGTAAAAAATATGTTTAGATGAAAGCTATAATTATATTATATTATATATATATATATATATTAAATTTTATATATTTATATAATAATAAAAGAATAAAAAATTGAAAAATGACCATCGGTATCATTCGTCACCTTCTTGACTCCACTGTGAAGAAGCCTGCATGAGTAAATATAAAATCTAAACTCTTGGTATGTACCTGATGACTGTTGAGTTACCATCGTAAAGTAATTTTGTTGCCATATTTTCACAAGGAGAAGTAACAACTA
>NW_018397261.1:6258061-6311080 GCF_002168275.2 Theobroma umbraticum
ACTGTCCAACCACTCCAAAACATAGTCATTAACAAATGGACTGGGTAGCTCGTGAAGGCACATAAAACACATGCAAAACCCATCTCAAAATCATGATAATGATATGTCCAATGGAACTCGCCGATTAAAAGCTTGGATCTAAAAACATTGAATTCTTCTTCAATAAGACACATGACCATTGTAGTTATCTAGACTGTTGAAAACTCATGGCAACCCTAGCTTTGAAAGCTCTTTCATATTTATATATGTTTCATTGGTAAGTTTCGAGGGGAGGGGGTTCTTTTAGGTTAGGAAGAGATAGTATATGTTGAAAGTGACAGAAAGAAACAAAAGTTGGAAGTACAGAGTATTATGACAAGCTGTATAACTAGGTGTGGAGAGTAGGATGAGCAAAGAATAAAGGGCGACAGGAATGCAGAGAAAATATAGAAAGGAAGCGAAGTGTTGTAGCAGCGGTCAAGGCATTCACTGATACGCAAATTCAAGATAAAACAGTGTCGAATGCAGCCAACCAAAAGAAACTGTTTGATTCAAACAGAAGACAAAAGAAGAACGACAATCATAACGGTTAGTTTTATTTTGATTTCAAGATCTTACAACGGTTGCATCCGAAACCAGACCAGAACAACTCAATAGAAATGAACCTTGATTAAACTGGTCTGAATAGTATTTTCGTTTTTGATAGGACGGCTTGGAATCGGGACCCAAGTCCCCTGCGGCATGGAAATGGGACCAATCAACAAAATTTTATGGGATTTGTAGTCATAACCGAGGCCGTCTCAAAAAAACATAATAATATTTCAGAATGAGTAAAATCAAATCAAATTAATTATTCATTTAAGGATAAAACAGTTGGATCTAATTGAATCAATTACTCATTTGCTCATTCCCATACCCACTTTAGACCGCAATGTGCTTTATTGATTGTTCATCTGCTCTGTCCAAGGTATGAAAGGTCCACGTTCTGGTCCTTCATTTTTATAATTTATCCGTTTACTTACGTTTCAGTCTGTTACAGTCACTATCTTTGGTCCACACCAACAGTTTTCCTATCATTCTTGTTTGATTCTAATGTCTCTTTGTCTAGGGTTTGTTTCAAAGAAAATTCAAGTATCCTTATGGTTTTCCGCAACATTGGAGCAATTTCTGGTAGGTAATTCGTAAAGTTATTGGCTTTTTGGGGGAGGGTGTCGGACCCTTGCTGGACATGATTTGTGCAACCATGGGGAAGCACAGTGTATTTAACATGTAATAATCATGAACCATTTGCTCATACCCCAAAAAAAAAATCATGCATGATTACCCAACAATTCAAGAATAATCATTATTTTCGTTATTATTATTTTTATTTAATGTTCCAATGCAATAAAAGGAGTATTAACGTACTCTTTGAATGAAAACAAGTCGCTGAGCTAGATGCTCAAATGCATTATTTAACCAACCAAGCATTTTGCCTGAAATTGCAAATTTGATGTTTGCTAAATAATAGTTGTCCTGCCTAATGTTAATTTCCGTTGTCAATTTAAAGGTGACTATCAATTAATGAGCAATTAATGATGATATATCAATATAATTGTTGATTTGCGTAGACTTAAAGTGTTTAATGACTTACAAGTCCTTAAGGTCCCACAAGCAATTCAATAATTTTATCAGGCAGTTTGCTGATAAGCTTGAACTTTAGCACACTGGCCGACCTCAAACATTGAACTTGAAGTCTTGGACTCAAAATTGGGTTCGATGAATTGAAAATGAGGATGTGAAAATTCAATTTGAAGTGAGTTTGAGTTTTTTTTTATTTGATTAATTGGGTGTTCGGTTATTTTAATTAAATGTATTTAGTTATAATAATTTAATCGGTTTGATTTTTGATTAAAAAATTATTAATTGAATTAATCGAAGTGAGAAATGCTTATATAAAGAAGGATAATTTTATTCATTACACAAAGTCTTCTTTCAAAAGAATTTTAATTTTACTATAACTTAATAAATTATATTTAACATCATGTAAATTTAAACTCAAATATGTAAATCAAATATTATTTAATATTTAATATATATCTAATTTTAATATATTTTTTATAAGTTCGATTTTTGATATTCAAACTGAACTAATGGAAGTAGTTCGGTTTTGGTTATCAACATTTTTCGATTTAGTTTCCAATTTTTTCAATTTTGAGAAATTCAAAATCGAACTGTTCTAATTGAAAAAGGAAAACAATTTGGGTTGGGCTGGCTTCTTTATCCCAACTTTGAATCATAGGCCACCTTGACAGGTCCATCAGGCTCAATGAGGATATTTAATAAGTTTACCCAAAACAAACAGGACAGATGTGAGAGCCTCATTGTCACGTGAGGAGAGAGGGAAGCTCCGCCCCCAGATTTAGCCACCGGATTCGTTAACTAATTGCAGTTCAGCAGTTAAAGTTACGGGAGTCCTAATAAAGAATTGGTGCGTGCTCTTCACGACTCTCCGAAGCCAGTCCTCTCTTCTTGGGATTGGTTTTCCATCTTGGCAAGCACATCTAGAGTGAGTGACTTATCCAATTCCTATGCATAAATATATATATATATATATATTAATTTGAAATGAATGTCCTCAGTAGAATTACCATGTGGTCGCGGTCTTATTCGCTCATCATGTGTATGATGAATTGATTTTCCATCCCATCTTCACTTAAAAGATGAAAGAGAGAATGAAAAAATCGAAATGCACAATAGAATGCAAAAGCGTTCACGGAAATTACAATCAAAGATAGAGCTCAAGCTAGACTAACTCAGCTTTGCCGCAGTTGGCAGCAACATCCTCCCCACACATCTCATCTACACAGAAACAACCAACTCGCCTTCCGGGTCCGCCACCTGTCCTCTAAATCTTGAACTGAAAATCGACCCTCAAGCGTACATAATCATTTCCTCCTTATCCAAACCAAAATTGGAAGGTCCTTTAGAAGCTCCTCGATGACCGCAAACAGCCTCCGAAAGCGGCAGCGCGTGGCCCAGCACCACATCTCCTCCACTGCAACCATCATCCAAACCTTCCCTGACAAGACCATGTCCGAGTCCTCCCAGAAGCTCCGCCGCGCCTCTTCCTCCTCCACCACAGCCACCAGCACTAATCCTAACACCACTACCTCTTCCTTCAACGATCCCTCCACCGCTGATGTCATTCTCCGCCTCTTCATGGAACATTCCCCCTTTGATTCCGCCAGCCCCTTGGATTCCGCCGACCAATCGGACATCCAGATCTATCTCCACTCCCACGTCATTAACCGCTCGAAATATTTCGCGGCGCTTTTATCCGACCGTTGGCAACATGAAAAAATCACCGATAGGAACAACAATGCCGCTGAAGATTCCAGAAGCGACGATAATTTTAACCTAATTCATCTAAATCTCGGCGTTCTTGACAATCCAAACTCCATCACCATCCATTTAACCGTCTTTCAACTGCTTTACACGAACGATTTCGCAACCGTCATCGACTCGGCTTCCACCGCACTCGAAATCCTCCCAGTGGCTCTCGAAATACTCTTCGAAGATTGCGTAAAATCATGCGTGAAATTCTTAGAAGCGGTGCCTTGGAGCGAGGAGGAAGAGAAAAGAGTTTTAAGCTTGATTCCGTTCCTGCACGAGGAAGAATCAAAGGAACTTCTGGCTAGGGTTTCGCTGGGGAAAGATGATTCTTGTGAAGAAATGTTGCACGGATTGATTTTGGAGGCGATTCATAGTCATCCGAATATGGCGTTTGTTAAAGCCTTCGTGGCGAAACTTTTGAGGGATTTTTCGTTAAGGGAATCGGCGAGGAGGGTTCTGGAGAGGGAGTTCGAGAAGAGTTTGAAGATTGTGAAAGAGAGTTTGGAGGAGTATTCAAGCCCTGATTTTAGAGGGGATCATAACGAGACGGAGGCGATACAGAGGTTGAATTTGCATACTGCGATGACCAATGGGAGGCATTTGTTTTGGTTGGTTGAGAGGATGATTGAGTTGAGGGTGGCGGATTCAGCCGTGAAGGAGTGGAGTGAGCAGGCTGCGTTTACAGCGGATTTGCAGAGAGCTTTTAGGGATGATGCTTGGAGGAATTTTGTTCCGGGACTCCCTGCTGTTTTGCTTCGGTGTACTTGTAAGCTTGCCAATGCAGTTGCTACTGGAACAATAATCGCTGCTAGACAGGTATTGGTTTTGTTGGCAATTATTTGACCGTATGAAAATGCAGGTGTTCACTATACAATGTTTAATATATTGGGAAATCTGATGTTATGTTTTGTTGGTGGATTCAATATGAATTTGCTGGTACTTCTAATGGAGTGCTTGTGGCTTGTCAGGTAGGGAAACTGTTATGAAGTTATGGGAACTAATAGCCTAGAGAAACAAGTTGTTTTCAATTAAAAGTTATGATGATAAATTGGGAAGATCTCCTTTAAGCTCAAATGTAAACATAATTCTGAAACATCCTAAACCCTCTGTTCAATGAGTTGCTGAAAGTATGTTCAAGTCTTTAGTTAAATAAATTTCATTCGAGTCTTTGAAAATCTAATTGAAGTGTTAAGTGAGGGTAGTTATTTCATTCTAGGCCTTGATCACTTTATTTTGCCAACTGTGAATACATTTCATTTGGTTAAATAAAATATGGGGACTCAACTGTGGTGCGCAATCAGTTTCCTTTAAAAGGGGAAATGCATCCAATGTGGTGTTTCGGGGTAATCTAACCGTTTGATTGATATGCCTGCTCAAGGTAGTTTGTAAAATCAATTGGTAACGACTCATTCTAGTATTTTTTTAAACACTGTTTTTAAATTCCAGTGGTATCAGCTGGAACCTTTAATAATTTCATCTGTCAATGTTCATTTCTACTTAGGTTTTGTTGATTGATGTTTTCGCTTTTCGCTTTTGGTTCTTTATGCAAAAAAAGGGAAAGAAAAGAAAAACAAAATATAAAACCAATGACAAATAGCAAAAGACAAAAAGTAAAAGCATGAATCAATCAGAGTCTTAATGTGCTTCAATCTAACAAGTGTATTTGAAATATCAATACTTTTGTTTCTCAGAGTCTAAAAAAGTGATTTTCTGAAGACTGTTAAAACTGATCACTCTTTAAAGCAAAACTAGGGTCTGAACATGTGTTCACTCCAGATTGAGTGATAAAATACAGTGTACCAAAGGATAGAGTTATTTGTTTATACAAGATTTGAGTGCAAAAGCCAATTTTTGCTGTGAAATGGTATGCTGCTTCTTTTTTATTTTAAAACTGCATCTCAATTATGTTTGAAACCTCGGTTGTAATGAATGCTTGGTGCTTGAGGTTTAGAGAAGTGAAGTATTTCTTATTTTCTTGCTCATCATGGGTGGTTGAATTGACTTTGGTCTCTATAAGTTTCAGGTTAGAATGAAGCTTGTCAAAGACTGGCTTCCTGTTCTGAATGTGTGCAAGGACAATGTCTCACCCATGCTGCCCAGTCATAAAACATTATACCTGGAATTGGAGGAGACATTCCTGAGAATTATCTCCACACTGCCAATGTCAGATGCACAAGTGTTGTTGCGGCAATGTCTCAGCTTCTCAACCAGAAATGTTGAAGATTGCCCCCACTTGGTCACAGCATTCAATACGTGGTTTCGCAGGGCAACTCAACCTCCTCAACTGGAAAACCTTGATTAGAAGCAGTGAAAGATATGTGTTTTTGTGTATATGGATAGTCACCCCGTCGGTGCTGTTTTGGTTTAGGAGGTTTAGTTTCCTCTGTTGAATATTGTGCATATACTAAACTGATATCTAGAGTCAAACTAGTTACTCTGTACATATGGATATTCCCAAATGTTCCCCATGAATGCAACAGAAGCCAAAACTGGATGTTTTTGATGCTGTTTCTTGAAGCCGTCATGGACAGTTTGCACTGACCTTTAATTTTACGTGAAAGGTCTTGTTGGCTTAAGGGGTGATTAGACGTCGAATACCTTCAGTTTCTCTAAGAACTATAGCCAATGTGTCGGTCCGATTTCATCAAAAAAATATTTGTAAAGTGTTGTGCGCACGGTCAACCAAAACGTGTAAATGAATTTTCTTTCCCCGAGAACTTTGTTTCCAGTGGAAGCTCGGTACTCTTCAAAGGCACTGCTTCTGCAGCAGTGTTAGCGAATTTACCCCCTCATACGACCATGGGTAGGCTTTTTTAACAATGGTGCATACAATACGATTAAGATAAGTTGGCTGCGTGCTCCTCTTCGTCCAAAAAATCACTAAGAATGCTATATCTGTTTACAATAAATTTACTACAAAAGGTAAATGGGCTGTTACCATATTTTCAAAATTTTCTGATTTTTCTTTTCCAGACTTTAAAATTTCTTATTTTCTTGATTTATCATATAACAAAGGCATATTAATTAAGCCTCCTATAATAAATTTTCTGTGCATGGCCTTTGTTCCTTTTTCTCTTTTTTTATCAGAAACCAGCTTAACAGGCAAGCAATCTCGGAGATAAGAAAAACTTTAGAATTGCTAACGAAAACTCTTAATATAATATCATAAACTAAAAAAAATTAACAAAAAGAATAAAGAAGGAATATCATCCTAACACTGTAACCAGTCCATACAATGCCAAAGCAGGCAGCATTCGATTGTAGTTGATGCGATCAAAAACCTTCGACTGCTTCAGTTCCATCAAGCATTGAAGGGTTAGCAAACTGTCGGACCCTGCCTGATGGCTCACCCCAGTGAGCCGAGCAACATTTAAAAGTTTAGCCACTTTCTCCAGGCCACCATGCAGACCGAAGAACCTGAAGGTGTGCTTAATGTCATAAATCTTGTATCCAAAGAAATAAACCAGTTGTGCCATGAAGGAATTGACGTCATATGGCAGCTCATGTTGTGTCAAAATCTTCATCAAGAACCCAAAATCATAAGCCCCGTGAAACGTGATCCAAGTCAAAGAAGAAAACACCAATCCTGAAGCCAAAATCTTCTTCGCAAAATTTTTCGAATCAATACCCTTTTTTTTGTTTTTTACAAAATCGATACCTTGCATCTTAAGTAACTTGATAGATTCTTTATCATAACAATCTCTCTCAAAATCAAAATCTTTAAAATTAAACTCCCAAACATAACAATATGGAGTATTAAAATCTGGTAAATTACCTTGAGAATCAGATAGAGTTAAACCAAGTTGAATAATACGTAAGGCATCAACATTGGATTTCATGAACAAATAATTGATAGCAGGATCAGCTTGATGGATGAGGTTTTTATCTTGTTTGAAAATCGTACCGGGAAACTCTGTGTCCATGGAGACAAAAGGGTACCTATCAATTGCACTACGGATTATCGCAAACTCACGTTCCAAGTCCTCAGCAAAGACTTGTCGAACCAATACTGGCTTTTTGCCAGGCGCCGTCATCCTGTTCTCTTTTGCACTACTTCGTCTTCTGCCCTAAGTTGAAGGTCGAAACTGTCGAGCCCTATTCACAAATCACTACGATTTTAATTGGGATTGAAGCTCTTCCTCTCTCTCTCTGTATACATATATGTATATATATCACTCAAGGGTATTCCTAATTAATAGAGGAGTAGAGGTAACACGTTTGAAGCCGACTTAAGGGAAATCGTAATTGATAGAAGTAGAGGAAAATACGTTTACTGCCGATTTTGGGTTTGGCTAAAAACAAATAGAAAACCGACTTGCAGAAACTTTCTGCCCAAGCATTTTCCTAATTACTCTTTTAACGGATACAAAAACTTATTAATTATTTTTAATTAAAAATAGATAAATTTGTTGCTTTGTGATTAATTAAACATGAGTGGAATCTTGGGTCATTCATTCCATGAACATCGTTTACCTTTTAAATTAGAATTTTTGTACTTTATAACTTTAATTTCACATTAAAAAATAGAAGTATAGTGTTTGAAAAAATATTTAAAAAAATTAAATATATCTTTATTTTTATATTACATTTAATTAACTTTTTATATTTTTTATTTTTAATCAAATAAAAATTTATAATTAATGATGAATTAACTGCCATTAGTTAAAACGTCACTTATTATTTTACGTCAAAATAATACCTATGTAATGTTACCTTAAAAAGCAAAAATATTATATCATCATTTATTATATCATGTTAACATCACATAATATAAAAATAATAAATAATATTTTAACAAATAATTATTAATTATAAAATATCTATTTAACTTAAAATAAAAATATAAAAATTGATTGAAAGTATGAATAAAATAAAATTTTATTTAAAAATTTTTAAATAATTTAACAACTTTTTTAAATATTATGTCCAAAATATATAATTTAAGTAGATTTTCTCTAATTGCACAAAAACTCATTTAGATACTAATTTGCTTTTTATCAAAAGGTTAAATTGAATCAATTAATGTTTTCAAATTTTTTTATTATTTTGGAAGCAATTCCTTCTTGCAAAAATGCTAAAATGACAAATTCTAACATACTATTGAGCCGGCATGGAAATGAAGTTGGCCCGTTGACAAAACTTGGAACCCTCTATTAACATTATAAAGAGTAGTAACTTCAAGGACAACTAGTAACCTTAAGATGAAGATGTCTGCCAAACTTGGTAGCCACCCCCTCCTGCTCCTCCTTTTGAGTCATAATCTGGGCAACGGGATCCTTTCTTCCCCAAAACTTTAATGCTGCTGTTAACATCCTTCCATGAAACCAAAAAGATAGATAGAGATAGAGAGACAAAGCTTCACTAAAACAAAAGGCAGACAGCCGACGAGCTAGCTACATGAAGGAGGCTAAACAATGGCTGAATTCTCATCCCCATGACATCAAATGTAGGCTTCCTATTTGAGGTAGTAAATAGTATAGAACGAAAACATATACTTATTTCAGATAAAAAGGTAAGAAAAGCTGAAATTTATGCCTTATCTCTGTTAATCACAAAGTATGAGCTCACAGAAAATATGTTAGAAACACCACTAAGTTAGCCCATGAGAGATAGGGAGGACTTATTTTAGCAAAATCATGAGCAAGCAAAAGTGTCGATTAGAGTAGTCGCCTTCTGAAGTTACGGGTTGTGCCTTGGTAGGTACGAACCAGCAAACCTACTCCGATCCCAAGTCCAACACAGATGCTGAGGCCAATCCCGACCCCCACCCTGACACCAGCATTGAACCAAGTGAGCTCCCCATCTTCACCATCAAAATAGTCTGTCCCTGAGTAGTACAGATGGTTGTACTCCTCACTTTCTGGTTTGTAATTCAAGTAATCTGGCATCTGCAAAGGTGAGAAAGAAGTGAAAAGCAGAATCGTAATTCAAACATACATAGCTTATCTATGGTAGTTATCTAAAATAAATACCATAGATAATATCACAATAATTAACCAGATATATGAATACATCAATGATTGGCAAAGTCAATAGCTAAAAAACCCTTCACCATCTGATCTAAGGCCCAGAAGCTTATAAGAACCATTACTACTTTCGTTAAGTTAGAGATTTCATGCTGTAAGCAGTTCCACTTGTTTCAGAAAAAAAGGATTGCAAAGCATCCTACTGAGGGAAAAAGCCGAGAGGGAGGAAAAAGCCATTCCAATAGAGACTTGTATTTGCGTAGTTGGATTACTGACCATTGCACTAGCATCCAGGCAACAAATGGGTGTCTAAATGCAAAAAATCTCAAGAAAGTGAACTTTCTAAGACTGTCTAAGTTATAATACTGGGTTTCTAACAAATTAACAGGCCTTTAGGCCAATTAATTACTACTCAGGGACGTTTGCAGTTCAGAAGGATACCAGAAGAAACAAGAAAATAGACCAGGACCAGGCGTCAGGCAAAGTATTTATACCCAAGCCATAAATAAACTGTAAACTGCATGATAATTTTTAAAAGAGATAGAGCTCAAGATATATTCAAGTCATTCTCTACTCTTTCAAAGGCCAGCATCAGGCAAAGTATGCCTATCTATTAAAGCAAAATGTTCAGGTATACATATGACTTGCACAATGGATTACCAATGTAAATGAAAACACGTATTAGTATTATAACATAGGAAATGAGATAAATGTGTATACGCGTCTGCCTTATTGTAATAGGTGATATAAACAATGTCCTAGATAGCATTAACTGAGTATTACTTTTTGAGCTAAAAGTATGTACCTATCATATCATTCTGCTCTGTTTTAAGGACAACATTTTTTTTTTTTTGAAAGGCAGAAAAAGAAAAAATACCTGTAGTATTTGATCAATGGACAAGGTTATATACCACTTGAATAGAGAAGGGAAAAAGATTTTTTATTTCTTTTAGAGAGCTTGAAATTCTAATTAACAAATACCTGCACAAGAGTAACTTCTTTCTGGCCTTCAGTTGCCTCATACTCTGGTATTGAGTCCAGCATCCCCTTCTTCATTTGCTTCTTTCGTAAACTAAGCTGCAGAGTTCTAGTCAATATGATTGGACTGCCCAAGAAGGACCCTGCAACATAAACCTCAACTGTGGGCGAAGCTGAATCTGGGCTAACAAATTGTTTGGCCTTCAGAAAGCCAGTGCCTACAGTTATGACTGAATCACAATTCATGCTCCATTGCTGGCCACTTCCTCTTGACTCTTCAGTGTAACCGTTACTGTCACACAACTCTAAAACCCCAGATAGCAGAAGAGTATCCTTATGAAAAACCTCAAACTTCACACTTCCTGTCAGCCTTATGCTATCTGTGCTCACAAAAGTGGCTTCTTCAGATTTTTTATCTAGCCGATCCCTTCTAAGAAGGGTGGATGCGCCATCAGAATAGATGCCAGTTCTAACACCATTTACTTCAAGAAGTGTATCGGGATTCAATGGGACATGGTTTAAAGTGAGGTGCTCGGGAGTTGAATCATCAGTCTCACACTTGCTTACTCTGACATAGAAAACTCTTAAATCAAGCCAAGATAACGATCTCTTCGAAAATGGCCGGTAAGGGGAGTGCCTCATAACCATATGGCCATTACTAGTAGGCCCATTTCCAATAGATGTTTCATAAACTCTCTCCATAACTCTAGAGCATTTAGTCCTCCTCCTCGGTGAAACCTTTCCACCTTGATTGAGTTGATGACTTGCTATAGTCCATACAAGTGAGAATCATCCTGGCATAAAAATCTGCAGGAACATGAAGAAGGTGAAACCAAAGGAATTCATGCAATTTCCAGACACTCAAAAACGCAGAAACAGCAGAAAGCAAATACAACAGAGAGGGATGGAGGTTAAATTTCCACTGAGAACCACTCAACACTACAAACCAGAAATTAAGAATTTGAAAGATGAAATAAGGAAAAATATTAAAACTAAACAAGGCAACTGAAGCTGAACTAAGAAACGAAACCCCTCAAGATAAAGTAATCAAACAGAAGGTAACCTACAGAGGAAATTCTGCTTATTTTCTACACCAATTGAACTGAGAAACAAACAGCAATTTAAGTAGTGTCACAGCCAATAACAGGGCAAGAACTACCAAACCAAAAGCAGAAACAAAAAGATAGAGAAGGGATAAGAAGATGGGTAAATACAGGAGAACAATCCAAAATTCCAAGGTGTTGAAGCCCAACATATATTGATGGTAAAAGCAAAAAACGAAAACACACCAAATACAACCTTAAAATTCCAAATCCCAAAATTTAACACAGAATAAAATGAAATCTGGAATCAAATGTAACCAGTGACTAAGGTAATATACATCAGGGTGGTAGCAGTGAAATCAGCCAAGCACTTAAAAAAAATGGAATCTATATTTGTCCTTTCATCTGTTTGAATTAGACTTCAATGAAAATTAATTAAAACAAATAAATAGTCAAAAAATAGAAAAGAAATTGATCATAACAGAGAAAAAAACAAAAACAACAATATCAATCCCCACAGATTCCAACAAACTTACCAGCAATAGGCAATTTTTCAATCACGTCACGTAAACAGACAAAAAGAGACCCCTCTGTCTATCCCTCTCTCTTGATTGCATACAAAATGAATGCATGCATCATGCATGTGTATCAAGCATGATCTCCAGGAAAACATCAAAACAGACAAAGCCACAGCCTTTCCGATCAAAAAGTTTACGCACACAAAAACTCACCTCGAATATCTCACATCCTCAACCTTCTTCGTGGCTTACGCTATCGGGAAGCGATCGAATTTGGGGTCTGCTTTGAGTGGTGTTTCCCAATTCCCTTCCCCTCCAATAAAACAAAGCACAGCTTTTGATTTTCTAAAGAGACCAATCCAAACCAGGCAGAAATGACATTCTGTAATTCTGTAGTAAAATATAAAACAAAGACCAACCCAAGTCTTTAGATTTTCTGAACAAAATGAATCAAATTACAATCGATGAAAACTATGAACAAAGAACAACCCAAGTGCTCAAATTCTTCAAAGAGAATTGGGTTGTTCTTTTCTTCCTTTTCTCTCCTTTCCCTGTGCACGATGGGTTATAAGTTTTGGATAAAAGACTATTAAGGAATCAATTATCAAGTGGGTCAAAGTGTACCAGACATTCTACAGATCTTATCCAAGAAAGAGAGAGATGAAGGTTCACTAGGCAATGTGTAGAAAGGGATGTCTAAGGCTTTTCTTAAAAAGTTTGATGAAACTACAAGATACTAATCTAATCTTTTCTCCCCGTGGACAGATGCTTTCCTATGGGGAGGTATTAACGGGTCTAGTCTACGACTTCTTTGTTAATAATGTTGCTTTTTCTGTTCATAGCTTTGTTAACCATTTTGCTGCTATTGGATGGAGATATTTTCCTTTTCGTGTCCATTTTTGCTATTATGTTTCCTTTGAAATTTTTAATCTTCATGTGCTGGATTAGGGGGACAAGTGTCAGTGAGATTGCACTGTTTTTTCATTTTCTTAACTTTTCTTCTTTATCTATTACGTGTTTTGTAGTTCAACACTAAAGATAACTTTCCTCCTTTATCTTTGTTAATGGTGGAGACACTCCTCTGTTGTAAGCACTGTTGTTTAGCTATGAAATTATTTCCTTTCTGACCAAAAAGAAAGATGATTTTAGGGTATTGTACCTGGATTTTTGCCGTTACCAGAACATGTTTACCAACAACCATTTTCTCTCTTTCCTTTTCTCAAGGCAAATTTTCCGAGTTCCAACTGTAGAAAGTAGAAACTAACAGCATACTAACAATTTTCTCGTGTATGTCGCTTGAGATGTACAAGTTCAATGAATATAGATTCATTTTAAGCCTATTCATTTGTTCTTTAGACACAAAATGAAACCATCCAAGAGTTTTACGCCTCGTATTGTTTTTTTTTTCCAAGAAGATAAAAAAAGATCTGGGGCTTTGGGGAGGATCAAAGACAAGAAAAGAGCAGGGCCTAGGAATTTAACATAATTTTCTAGTATGGGGAGGATATATTAATCTTGATTCCTAACATTACCACGTGAAAAGCACATGGACAAACAGGAGACCCCACTAGAGCCGCATTCCTTTCTCAAAACACGACGAAGGCGGGGCTGCATTTCTCTACATACCACACTGCCTCCCTCATATGTCATGTCCTTTTGTCTTAATTTGTTGATATTAAACTGCGAACGCAGGCAGCAATAATATTTGGAGGCCTGGCCTGTGAAAGCACGTTGCATGGTACGATCTTTAACCAGAGTTACCAGAACAGAATTTGCTTATCCCACCACCGATATCAAGGATGACAAACCAGTTTTAAAGCATGGCCACTTGAAACAGAAGCATTAGACCTCGAAGCGGTAGGTTAAATATTTCTCTGTCCCTCTTAAATGGGTTTAGGTATTAGATGGCGAGTCCTTTTCCTTTTGGATACAACACTAATAACCTATCCAGTTAGTTTAGGTTTGTGGGCAAACTTTGGAATCCCCTAACCCCAGTCCCACACCAATCATTTCCTCAAGTCATAGATCATCACGTCCCAGCCAGGTTGAATGGAAACCAGAAACCTGTATTTCGCTAAGGAGATAAATGTTAAACATTTGGCTGATCGAGTGAATTATTAAGCAGGGTTTTGCCAAAGTCCAACCATAAAGTCCTGTCATCAAATAGAAAATTCAAAGATTTGCCGGTAATCCTTCAATAATATTTTAACTTGTTGGTGCTGCGTGTACCAACGTTAAGTGTGATCATCATTCATCCCAAGCAAGCAGATGGTGTTTTACATTTTTGTCCTTGTTTCCTTAAAAAGAAAGCAAGCGACTTCAGATGAAGATGGGCAGCAGCAGTTAGGCCTGTTGATTCTCAGGCTGTTCATCAGTTTGCCCTGTAGATTCTCAAGCTCTTCTAATGGTGGTCGTTGGGATTTCCCAACATTCAATTTTAGAGTGAAATTTGATCTAAAAGCATTTCCTAGCATAAAGCAATGAACACTCGTGCTTCTAATATGATCATTGGAAGTCAATAACTTCACCAACATAGACTTAAAAGAGGAAAGTAGGCATAACGACTAACACGCTAACACAAAGCCAACAGCCAGGTTGGTTTTTCTTTCACAGAAAATTCGGGTATAAACACAAGTCAAATAGGATGACAACTCCAGAGAACTAAGCAAACAAAAAAGATGGAAAAAAGGCACACGCAACGCAATGAAGTAGTTTAAAAAGTTCTGCATGAAGCCTCAAATTTCCCATAACCAAAGAATAATTTCAGAAGTGATGTGCAGGCTTGAAACAAGAAGAAAGAGTATCAAGTAAATTAATAATTTAGGAAGTTTCCAACTTCCAAACAACACTAGAAACACCAATGTTTCTCAAATTGCACAAATTTAAGTGCAACAGAACTTTCTGAATGCAGGGTTCAATTTTTTTCCCACCTCTTTTTTGTTGTTCTTTTTTTTCCCCTTTAAGTATCAACTACCATCTTCAGAATAGGATATACATGCACGTTAACAAGTCTGTGTTGAAAATAGACAACGCCTCGTCAAAGAGGGAAAAAACACTATTTTCTGCCACAGGTAGAAATCCATCTAGCCGCGAGATGTGAAATGTAAAAATAGATGTAAAAGAAAAGGAAAAGGGATGGGTGTGAAACGAACTGCTCAAATGCAAGCCAATTAGGTTTGGAATGACTGAAGCCCTTACTCGGTCACCGAGGAACTGCAAAGTCTAGGAAATGACAATGAGGAAATATGGAGAATAATCAGTAGATGGAAATGTTAGGCAAAATTACTTATGAAAGCTTTGCTGATTAAAACAAAAGTATAAGACAAGTTGAATGAGAAAAGCATGCTATGAAAGAATGTGGCTTATAAGGAAGTGAAGTTGACAGGAAGGATGTATCACAAACATTCTAGATTGGAAACAAGCCAGGTCTAAGAACTTCACTTGGTAAATGATTTCAAGACTGATGAGAATCACTTAAATATAAGGATTTTGATCAGGAAACTGATCCTTTAGAAGCATAGAGATAATAGAATGCCTAAATCAGACCCATCACACAGGAACAAAAAAAAATCCCATTATGTTGAAAAGGTTTGAATTAACAAGTGACAGTAAGCAACCCTATCATCCAATCTGTCAAAAAGAAGCTTTAAATAAATTGAAAGGGAAAACCTCAGCATGAGCCAAAAGAACAAGAAAAAAAAAAAAAGGTTTCTGATCATTGGCTACAAGATATGGATTTCACAGCTAAATGAGCTTCGCTTGTCCACAAAACATACACAGCTAAGTTCAACTCTTGTAAATAAGTGAAAAAACGGATAACAAATCTGCAGGCACTGCAGAGTTTCATAATACAAAGACAAAATCTTGAAAATTTTGCTTTGCTTTGACATAGATTTCTATAAAAAGATCCTATGCTTTTATTGTCCCACAAAGGATCCAGCCTTGTCACAATGGTGTTGCAAGTCCTATTTCATGAAGTAGACAAGCAAGTTAGATCACGTATTGTTTTTATATGCTATAAAACAAGAGGCAACTACAACCATAGGCTCAGAAGGTAAATAGTATTACAAATTAGTGACTTTTTATGCATGATTCCTCACAAATTATAACTTAGAGCAAGACAAATCATTTTAAAGGATAATGACAACTCATACTTAAGAAAACAGCAAGTAATTCGCCAAGCACTATCTTCCCTTTTCCACATTCTTCATCCAATCAAGTGGACAACATGGAGCTGCAATTTCTGAAATTAGACAATTGAAAAACAAATGAAAATAGAAAAGCCAAAAAAATACCTTGAGAGAGCCAGCTCCAACAGGAGGAATCGATGGCGATGCTTGATTGTAGCCGGGCAGATGCAATGGCACTGTGAAGTGGCATCATCGACTCTACTCCTCCCAACACCGATAAGATCCTTTTAAAACAAGAAAACAAAAAGTTAAGAATTGACACCGAATTTATACGAAAAAAGCAAAAGGAAAGTACCTTGAAGCGCAAGGGAGGGATCTTGTTGACGGAGAAGAGAAAGGAGAAGACATGGGTTTTGGAGTTAGGCTCTTTAAAGTTAGGGTTTTGGGTCGAGAAGCGAGGGACCTAGAACCCGCCATTACTGCTGATCTGCAAAACGACGCCATTTCTTCCCTGGTTTGGAAATTGTTAGAAGATGAAGCCCGAGGCTGAGGAAAAAGGAGGCCGGCTCCTACCTTCCTTAAACCCTACAATTTGGATTAGAGATTTTAGAGCTTGGCTACAGAAACCGGTGTCGTTTCGAACTAAACTAAAACGACACCGTCGATTTTGAATGTTCTGCTTGGGAGATAGGCTAAAGCCCAACTCCCATCTTGGATTGGCCCTATCAATGATTTAAGAAGAAGGTTGTGCAATTTGGGCTGAAGCCCATATTCAGGAGTCCCCATGCCCCTGGTAGCCTAATAGCCTTGCATTATCTAAAACGCTCCGTTGCTTCTAAGCGAACTGAATCGAAAGCGTCATCGACAAAAAAATGATCTGAAAAGTGAAAACCCCCAATTAGTCAGGAGGTCTCTCCAGTACCTTGGTTTTACAGCTCCGATCGGCGAAGACCTAATCGTCTTCATCCGTCAGATTACCAACACCAACCCACAAACAAAATCAATGGCTGCGATCTTCGCTCGCAACTCTCTCAACTCTCTCCGGGCTCGACACCTCGTAAGAACTCACTTTCCCATCTTCCTTCCAAACCTAGTACTTTTTTTTCTTGGTTAACATTTCCCTTTTCAGTTGTGCCCTAGTTTGATTAAATTTCATGTAATTAGAAATTAATTTTTCGTTAGAATCTGTTGATAGACAGTCGAAATTCAAATGTTAATTACTGGCATGTGATAATGCAATTTGGAAATGATTTATAGAAAAGGGAAAATCCTCATAGGTAGATTTAAGGTAAACATTTGCCTAATATTTTTGGTCAAAATGGAGTTTTAGTTCAATTTCTTTTGTTAGTGTTTGTGTATAGTTTTGTGGCTGATTTGCTTTTTTTGCTTATGTTTGTAAAGGCTGTGTCGGGGCAAGTTTTGCAGGGTTCACAGCAGTATGGGCTGCGACTCACTGCACACTCATACAGCACCAAGAAAGGTTGACCTTTATTTCTCTATCTTCTCACTTTTATCATAAATCTCAATGTGTGCATAAGTGGAAAACATAGTTTGAGTTTTGAAAGAGCGTGGAATGGGGATAAATGCAATACTTTGTCTATCTGGATTCCTTAGTCTACTAGAAATCCTCTCTAGAAAATGCCTGTCACAGCTTTTAAATGCATAAAAACCTAGCCCCTTGTATTGTGGGACTTTTTGTTGTTGATATTAATAATCTCTTATTCATGGATGTTTTCGTTTGTGTAAACTGTAGATGATGAAGAAAGAGAGCAGCTTGCAAAGGAGATTTCAAAAGACTGGAGTGCTGGTAATGTAGTGCACTGAAATGTTTCTGTTTGCGTTACATGTCATTTAATTTATTTTAGGCAATGAATGGTTTCTTATATTGGGCTCAACTGCAGTTTTTGAGCGAAGCGTAAACACATTGTTTCTAACCGAAATGGTTCGGGGTCTCATGCTGACACTCAAGTACTTCTTTGACAGAAAAGTTACTGTAAGTGTCTTCCCAATCCTTTTTTTCTTTGGGCTTAGATTGGGGCAGATGTATGATGCAAACCTGTCTTTCCTCATGCAGATTAACTATCCATTTGAGAAGGGTCCATTGAGCCCTCGTTTTCGAGGGGAGCATGCTCTCCGCCGATATCCAACTGGAGAGGAACGTTGCATTGCCTGTAAACTTTGTGAAGCTGTAAGCTCAAGCTTCATTGTAATGACCTCATTATCTTTTTTTTTTAATATGGGTTGAGGGTTTGAATGATTCCACCATGTTGTGATTCGGTATGGGATGGCAAGTATTAACCTGGGTGGAAACTAACCTGTGCTGCCTGGTATGGATACCTGGCTGGAAATGGCAATGGCTAAGTTCATTAGATCTGAGTCTGTATTTTGTTGTTTTATGTTGACATACAGACCCCAAAATGGATATAACGGTTACTTCATTTGATTCTTTTTGTCATAAGCATTGATGGATAGTGCACATTGGTTTACTGTATTTGTGGTGTATAATGCTGCTATTATGCCCTCTGGGTTATATAAAGGAAGATTAGCGTCTGTCATTGCTTGTCTCGTAGAGTAAGCAATTTGTGAAAAGTTGGGCCCAGGCAAACTGTGCTCGGTTTGTTGATGAATTTTAACATTCTGTTCATATATTAGATCCTGTTTAAGTTCCTCTCATCTTTGTTAAATATGAATTTATTATTATAAGTTCTCATAAAGTGTGGTGGCTTATTAGATATGCCCAGCACAGGCAATCACAATAGAGGCTGAGGAACGAGAGGATGGAAGTCGTCGGACAACGAGGTTGATTCTCTCTTTCTTCATCTTCTTCTGTTATTTTTGTCTTCATTTTCTTACAGTCAGTTCAACTATGCAGGTATGATATCGACATGACTAAGTGCATCTACTGTGGACTTTGCCAAGAGGCATGTCCTGTTGATGCTATTGTTGAAGGACCAAACTTTGAATTTGCCACTGAGACTCATGAGGTTCGTCTTCCTTTTAATTAAATCATAAACAGCTGTTGCTGCCTGTAAGTTGAAGTGAATTAGTTACTGTCAACGTTATTGCAGGAGCTGCTGTATGACAAAGAGAAGCTGCTTGAGAATGGTGACCGATGGGAAACTGAGATTGCAGAGAATCTCAGATCTGAAAGCCTTTATCGCTGATGCTGCCCCTGCCATCTTTCCTCCTTGCTCTGAACAGCAACTGTTGCTTTTTTAGTTTCTGAAAAAATAAGATGATTGATGCATGGTCTTGCATGTACTATGTATTTTGGGCATTTTGACTTTGTTAATGTATCCTGGTGAATTATGTTGTTGTTGCTACTTTTGATGGCAATGGTGGATGAAAGAATCCTATGTTCAGGGAACAAATTTTCAATTTGTAAAACTTTACCCGAGGAGAAATAGCAAGATTTTTTGTTCTTTTTGTTTTTCGTTTGAAGAGACTGATGGAATGAATCAATTTTTGAAGTCTGCTTTGGAATTGACCTTCATCATATGATTTCTTGGTCAGAATAAGCACCTCCTGGGTGTCACATTCTCAAATCAATGCACCCTGGTTCTTTAGAGATGGGCATGATCTTCTCTGAAATTATGAAATGATCCATTGAACAAGTCGGATTTGTCAATCCTCTCTACGTTGACAGTTTCATGGTTTGAGCAGAGTAATGGAAATAATGATCACATGTTGATTTGGATAGATCTTTTCTCTCATTATCTTCTTGTTAGTGCAAACTAGTATTTTGCTGTGCCGGAAATAAAATCTTAAGTACTAACGTCATCAATTAGATATTTCCCTAATTAAGAAATTTGAACATTTACAAGCCTGTATTAGTAACTGAATGCATGAGGTAACTTCTGCTCTGCATGTAGAGTTGGGATAATTTCATTGATTTATACCGTCATCATCAGATCAGGGAATATAATAGAATTTACCATTTCAGAATTTTCATATTAGGCTTGTCATCGCGGAAGAGTTCCATACTCCCAGTAAAAACCCAATAGCCCAAAGTAAAGCCGCCCAGCCACTATTATTGGACCTCTTGTATTTTTGACCTAAAATCTAAGGAAGGTTGTTGTTGACGTAATCCAAGCCAACTCAGAGTGGAGGCTTTAGGTTAGAACAGGAAGTCCAAAATCAGTGAGGAAAGTTGAGACACAGCGGCAATGGCGGAGGATGCGATACTAGGTTACTTGGCGACCCACGAGGAGATCCCTGATTCAGGACAGTTCGCATCCCAACATGGTCTCCAGCACAACGACGTCGTCAATGTTATCAAGAGCCTTCATGGTTTCCGTTACATCGATGCCCAGGATATTAAAAGGGAGAGTTGGGTGCTCACGGACGAGGGTAAAAAATACGCTGCCGAAGGATCCCCCGAAGTTCAACTCTTCTTAGCTATCCCTCCCGAGGGCTCCATTTCTAAAGATGAACTGCAGGCATGCTTCTTCTCCTTTTCTCTTTCTTTTCTTTTCTTTCCCTCGCATTTTAATTCATTTTCGATTCTGGGTCTTCTTCTGCTCCATACGATATCCTTCTTTTTTATGCCAAAATTTTATTGGGATCTGTGTTTAAAAGACATTTCTTTAAATATATTTCTAAGCTCGTTGCTAACATGTAATTTTTGGCACTGTGCGTTGCTGCAGAAAAAGCTAGACCCTTCAGTTTTCAAAATTGGTTGTTCACAAGCTGGGAAAAACAAATGGGTGGACATGGGCAAGCAAGTTTCCAGAAAGGTAATCATTTTTATGGTTAATGTTGTGAAAACATTGGATAATTCTATTTTGAATGCTCATGTTTTATGTAATTATGTTATTTATCCCTCCAATATTTGCTTTGGTTTGTAGGTCCAACATGTGGAAGACAAGGTCAAGGATTTGCTAATACGAATACAAGATGGTCAGGTATATTTCTCCATTATAATGAGTTGCCTGTCTTTTGTTTTGAGTTAGATCTTTCTGTCAAAAGTTCCCTTATTGAAATTGATGTAAATGGTTTTAATTTTGTTTCCTCCTTTACTGCTTAAAGTTGAATCTTTTACTGCAGGTAATTGGCAAAGATGATATTAATTCACTTAAAGCAAGAAAGCTTATTGTTGCACAGTAATCATCGAGTCCCTTGCCTGGGCTTTTATTATTATGCTTACAGTGGATGTGTATTTTTATTCACATTGCTGATATTTTCCCAATTATATCTTGTTTTAGGACATGGAAAGGTTACTCAGTGAGAAAAGGGCCAAACTATGCCCCTAGAAGAAAGAAAGTTGCTACTGATTTGACTCGAGAGAATCTACAGAGGTATGCTATAGACATGATGAGTATGCATGTGAAGTTAGAATTTCAGTAATGATGTTGAAATGCCTTCTTTTTGTCTTATTAGCGAGACATGCTTCGCTCTAAAGGGATTTTATTGGACTGATATTTATTTATGATTTCTGTTATTTAGGGGTGACTGGAAGGAATTAGAGTTCAAAGAATATAACTTCAACGCAAAAGGACCACCTGCTGAAGCTGGCCATCTTCACCCATTGCTCAAGGCAAGGATAGGACTATTTGTTCATCAACTTATTTAATTTTACCATTGAAAATACATATGATGGATACCAGCCTTTTGAATAAGCATAAAGTTTTTGACATTGTGGGTTTTATATCATTTGCATATAAATTACAGTTAAAGATTGATATTTTTTGATTGTCAATAAAATGAACAGAACAAAAGCTGTGGCATTCAACTTTTCTTGAGGAAATATAAATTGGGCCTTTATCTAGGCCTATGAAAGACTTTTTTTCTATTATAATTTTTGTGGCTTCTATATGTGAATGTGTGAAAACTATCTATTATGCACAATATGATGCAATGGTTCACTTAGGATGTTGCATAACCAATCCCTTTTGGTTAATTGATGCCTTAATTTTTGTTGGCTTAAGCATCCCATCGTATACATGGAATTAACGCTGTTAAGCATTCTATTTTCAGGTGAAACAACAATTAAAGAACATATTTCTTCAGATGGGGTGAGTTTTGAGCTTTGATATAAATCTTCTATGTACATTCAGATTTTTTATGCTTGTTTTCAACCTTTATCATGCTTGGTGCTGCTGTAAGAGGACCATAGAAATCAACTCATAGTGCACATGCAACACTCATCACCTTGCCTAGATTTTATTATTTTTTACAAAGAATGAGAACATGTTACACGGCCTCACCAGAAATGATGCCATGCTATTGCAATACTCTTTTCTCTAATATTATGTTCATTTAGTCATTTTCTCCCTGGGAATTTCAGATGAATATTTTGGCAATATTTTATTTTCAACTTTGATATTCACATAGATTTTCATTTGTTGCTGCAGTTTTGAGGAGATGCCAACAAACAATTTCGTTGAAAGCAGGTAGTTGACATAGCCGGCTCTTCTTTCTTTTGCTTATGTTGTTTCTGTAATGGTTGATTACAAGTGGAGCTTCTTCGAATAAGCAACATATATTTGTTAAGCAAAGAACCTGAGAAAAAAAAAATACACATGCCTTCAGTTTTCTTAATACGAAGGTGTCTTCAAAAAGTCTGAAGAAGATAATGTTTTAACAAAAATATGGCCAGAAGGAACTTAAAATCCTACATTTACATTCTCATTAATTCTTTTCCTTCATGTATGACAAGAATAAATTTGTCTCTTATATTGTTGTACTGTATCTGTTTCCACTTGCAGCTTCTGGAACTTTGATGCATTGTTCCAGCCGCAACAACATCCTGCTCGTGATTCGCACGATACATTCTTTATGGAAGGTGTGTTTCAATTGTGTGGTTGACTAGCATATACGCTTTTTCTACTCTCGTTTGGATACTTATTTGGAGCATACATCTGCAGCTCCATCTACTACAAGGGAACTGCCTGAAGATTATGTTCAGTTGGTGAAGCGTGTCCATGAGTCTGGTGGTTATGGCTCCAGGGGGTATGACGTTTTTCTTTCTCTTGGAGTCTTACTTCTGTATTTCACAACCAAGAAATTGATTAAACTTTTTATTTATTTATTTTTCCCAAGATATATGTATGACTGGAAAAGAGAGGAAGCAAACAAAAACCTGCTGCGTACTCATACAACTGCTGTCTCCACTAGAATGCTTTATGCTCTAGCAAAGGTTTGATTGTCTTAGTACTCTTTGTCTAGCCCTCTGGTTTGATTCAACATCTTTTAATTGACTTCTTTTCCCTAAATTCAAAAATCCTTATTTTCTTAAGCATTTCCTATAAACTAGTATACAGTGCTTTAATCCTAATGCATTCATACTTTTCAAGGAGCATCGTACTGCTATTATAATTACCTACACTGCACCATCTTGTTGATTGTGTGTATAATCCATCAATGATCAGGATCTCTGTTATATGTTAAATTTGACTTTCCATCTGGGAAAAAAGAGGGTATTCAATATTTCATGTTGTCTTTACTGTTACTTCTTGTTGATGTTTGTTGCATCCATATTAATTAGTATCTGTGAATGTTAATATTGATTAGCTTTTTGATTTCATCTTCAGCAACCTTTTGCCCCCAAAAGATATTTCTCTATAGACCGTGTGTTCAGAAATGAATCTGTGGATCGAACTCATCTTGCAGAGTTCCATCAGATTGAAGGTATTTATGAGCTGCATGCATCTGCTCTACTTTTGTCATTTTTACTCAAGTCTGAGTTCAGGTTATGTTAACTGGATCCAATTTGTAGACCAACCTCTGTGCGCTACTTTGTTTCGCAAATATCTGACTTTTTTTTTTTGTAACACATTTAATGATTTACTGACCATCTGGACATTATGTCCTTATTTTTAGGTTTGGTATGTGACCGGGGACTTACTCTTGGCGACTTGATTGGTGTCCTGAATGACTTCTTCTCAAGACTAGGTAATCATCATTGAGCATCATTCTGCAGGAAATATAGTTCCATAGCAGCACTGTGAATATATTGGACTAAGTGTTCAATTTTTTATGGTTCAATGTATTGAAGCCTGTAGTGTTTTTCTGGATAAAGCTTGTCATGTAACTGTCGGTGATCTGTCTTCTGATATGCTGCTGATCATCATGAGATTGATGCTTATGAGAACTGGCTTAGGAGTTTGTGGTGATGGTGAAAATGATATAGAAATGTAATTGATGTTAATGTTTTTGCTATGATCTCTTTAAGGAATGTCCAAGTTGCGTTTCAAGCCTGCTTACAACCCATACACCGAACCTAGCATGGAGATATTCAGGTGACAAGTCACATATTGCTCTTAATGGGTTTGTGATACTTGTTAGGTAAATATAGATTTGACAGATCATTCTGGTTTTTATCAGTTATCACGAAGGCTTGAAGAAATGGGTGGAAATTGGGAATTCTGGCATGTTCAGACCTGAAATGTTGCTTCCAATGGGATTCCCTGAGGATGTTCGTGTTATTGCTTGGGGCCTTTCCCTTGAAAGGTAAGAAGTTATAACCTGGTGTTATTATTTTTTGCTGAAGAAAGTTATGAATGAAAAATTGTTTTAATGTCAGCTTCTTGACATGCCTACTTCAAGCTTGTTTGCAGCAAATTTGAACAATGTCTTGATATATTTTTTTTTGTTTGTCTGACTTAGGCCAACTATGATACTCTATGGAGTCGATAACATTAGGGATCTGTTTGGACACAAGGTGCTATCATATACACCGACATATTGTCTTCCTCACTGTGTAGTGGTTGTTTTCAGATGGATTTACTTATGCATGGTTGTTTTGCAGGTGGATCTTAGTCTCATCAAAAGGAATCCAATCTGTCGCCTTGGAATTAATTAGACTATGGAATATTCTAGTCATACCATTCTTTCTTCTTCTAATCGAACCAAGGATACACCAATACAGTTTGCACATGTACTTTTATAGCATATACAATGAGCAATTGCTATATCAGGCATTTTTTACTTCCTTTCTTTCAAGTTTTATGTGTAATAGTGGCTGTGATCACAGCTCGGAACATTTGTATTTATTTGATACATTACCTGTCACTGTTATTTATTTCACTTTATTAAGACATGTTAATTCAACATGCTTCGACTTCCAACACCCAATGCAATCCCAGTTTGTTATCCTGCCTTGTTGGGTTATCTGTGCTAAGCCTTAGGGCGGTTAAGTTCGTTAACAGCTCCCTCCAAAGGCATTCTTTCACATATTTATATTATAATATCGATGAAGAAATGTATGGTCAAACTAGATTTACAATTTCAAAGGAAAAAAAAAGGGGAGGAAAATGTGATCTTTGTGTGTTGGGGATGTCTTCCAGTCCAAGGAGACACCCAACGTACCATAACGAAAAGGTGAGACAGAATGTATGAGACTCTTTGCTAGGCAAATTTAGTGCTCTAGTTGATATCATGCAAGGCTTCGAGGTATTGCAGGTAACATTTCTCCTGTCATTACCTTCATGTTGTCAATAGATACATTTAATATACAATCAGGCTAACATACAGCAACCGTTTGTTCCTGGGTTTAAAATAAAAAAAAGAAAAGAAAATTCATTAATATTTACATCCAAAAAGTAATGAGGCTACTGGGGCTTTTAAAATGTCAAAGTGGTGCAGAACTTCAGTCATTCAAGTTCACAGCGACAACCCTGGAGAATCCTCACTTCTGGACTGTCCTCTCCATTGAGTAATCACTCACAGGAAAATTCAAAACTGCATTTTCACTTGCTGGACAATTGATGACTGCAGCCTTCCCCAAGGAACCTTCAGCTGTTTGTGAATCAGCCAAAGCATTATCTACAAGATCAGATTCAAACCTTCGCCTCCTCTCAACTTTATCTGCAACTCTTCCATTGAACTCTTCATCAGTACAAGCCAACATGTAGCGCAGTTTAAAGTTAACCCGATTCTCTACCATAATTTTGTGCCTTGGAATTATTCGCTCTTCTAGAGAATAGCTAAAAAACCTGCAGAATTTTCATTACGTTAAGTCTCTAATACAACAGCTGAGAGAGAGAGATAAGACTCATATTACAAATGAAGAAAGAGAAATGTCTAATGCTAATACTGATAAAAAATGCATGCAAAGATTTCCTGGTTAAGAATAATACATTCAACAAATGACTTGGGAACCTGACTGATAAATGCACATTTTGAGTGCAATAGGATTAAAAAACGTTTCAGCTCATCTCCCAGGACCTTGCTCTCAATGAACCTAAATAATAAATAGTCTTGTCTTGATCATAACTAATTTTAATGAAGCAGTCAAATTGATAAATGAACATAAGAAGACTGAGACAATAAGATCCACACAGCTTGCTGCAATGTTCCTTACCTGGGAAACTCAATCACATCCTGCAAAGGACGGACCATAGTTCGTCGTAAATAACGATACTTAGGATAGAGGAGGTCTACTTTGTATCGAAGAAGTTTAGGGAAATCAGCAATCATCTCACCCAGCTGTCTATGCCGTATGCCTAGTGACAGAAAATATTTCATATTAACCTCAAGCTTATTTCCTATACTGCAACCCAAGAGCTCTGGTCCCAAAGCTATGACCTTTCCAATATCCTTCTCAGTGACTCCAGCTTTCGTCATCAAAAATATGACCTGTATGATATTCCAATAAGATTACATTACCTGTGCTTAAAATCTTAAATACCTCATAGGTAATACCAACTTAAACAACAATACTGATAAATGCTAAAAGCAGAACCATATAGCCCGAAACATATATGCAATGATAATGCCTCCTCGAATCACTTGATCCAACTGAAAAAATTACTTTTTTTTAAAATAAAATTAAATTGAACTACTTCAAGCAATTGTGCAAGGAGAAAGATCAAAAGGTAACAGATGAAAACCTATTCAAGAGTAACTAAAAGATGAAGGTAACATCAAAAGAAAAGGAACAAACCACTGGCCGAATTTTCTTGTGGAGGCTGTATGTTAGTAAGGGAGGAAACTTGACAAGCATGTTACCAATGGCATGATCTCGAACACCTAGGTCCCGCAAAAATTGAACCTGACAAGATAAAAACCAAATCAGTGTCAACATCCACATTATACAGCATGACATAAACTTGGCATAGCCACTCAATATAGCAAACATATAGTTCATGTGAGCGGAAAACGAAAACAAATAAAATTTGAAGTAGAGGACCACAATGGCAAATATAAGAAAAATAAGAAGAGAAACACACTGCTTGGTAAAGAAGAATTTGGGAAGAAAATTGAAGCACATAACCAAGCCAAGACAATAATCACTACCTTAGGTGCGATGGTTGTCTCGAAATTAAAACAGAAAACCATTGGCTTAATGGTAAGCATTCTCCTCATTCCATCTCGGGAAATTCCAAGGTAGTATAAGTACTTAACAAGAGGCTTCCATTTTTCTTCAATGCTACAACCCATCAATTCTGGCCTGAATGCTAGTAATCTCCCAACATATTCAGTACTGAGGCCAAACTCTTTCATATAATTAACCTGGATGAACAAGAGGAACATATAACTTCATTAAATACACAAACTGGACAGTCACTTTAACAAGACTTGCTACAGAGCAACCCCATTGATTCATGATCACCTCGTCATGTACATTTACTTATCAAAGTGAATAGAGAATCTAGAATGTTAAAGGAGAAAAAAAAAAAAAACTAGTCAGCTACCTTTTGATTCATCTCTTCAAGAGTGAAGCAGCCAAGTGCGCCGGGGTAATCAAACACCATTGTCCCAAAATCATTCGCAGTCATACCCATGTTCAAGTAAAACTCTACACGCGTTCTCACTTCCTCCATGCTATAGGACAACAACTTCGGACATCGGCTAATAACAAAACCCATCCAATCCCTCTTAACTCCATTGCTTTCCAAATACTCAACAATCTCATCCAATTCTTCAATGCTACGTTGCAAAATATCATCTCCAGATTTCAAAAGCGTAACCCCCAGAAATTCAGCCTTCACATGAACTGTCTTCAACCACTCAACAAGTCGTCGTATAGAATCAAGATTTCCTTTAGACATGCATATCAGCTTCGCAATTTTAGGATATGAGAGGTTGTTGTGCTTCAACCACCTATACAATTACAATGATCACAATCAAACACTACTATTTCTACTTTACTAGAACGAAAAAGCAAGTAACAAAAGTAATGTCGTAAACTTTGGAATACCTTATAAGAGGAACAACATTGGAGTCATCAATAACAGCCTTAGCACGGACATTAAACGTAGAATCCTTGAACTCAGGCAACCTTTTCAACGCAGCTGCTTCAATCATCACGTGATCAATAAATTCCGACAACCTATTAATCAAATTTGTTGAATACGTAATTCCAAATTTTCCCTTCTTCATTGCTCCCTTAAAAACCTCTGCCGTTACCTTCCTTCTAATCTCAAGCGCCCGCATTATCATCACCTCGTCATCCTCATCGTCCTCGTCGTTATCGTATTCTAGGTGTTGTGTGTCGTTTCGGGTTCCCAATACGGATTGGAGAGGAAGGAGAGAATTGGCGTAAATGGAGCCTGGGAACAGCGGGGAGCGTTTGGAGGCGAGGACATTTCTAGGATGTTTAGTTTTTCATGAGGAATTATAAGTTGTCGGGTTGTTGGTTTATTGTCGTTAGGGTGGACGGAATTTTGGTGCTGCTGTCGGTCATTGTCGCCTTCTTCGGGTGGGCTTTTTGTTTTGTTGGTGGTGGTGGTGGAGCGTGGAGGAGGGAGGTGGATTTTGCGTTATGAGTGCGGGATAGAGGGCCAGGTGTGGTGATTGCGGGAGGTAGGTTGGCAGTGGGTGGAGGAGTAGACAGTGGTGGAATGAGGGTGACGGTGGAGATGCAGATGGAGGGAGGGAGGAGGAGGGGGGCAAGAAAACATCTTTCTTCTTCTTTGGTTATGGTGGGAATTGGAAATGGATAAAAAGTGGCAGATATTTCCTGCTGTTAAGAATTTGTAAGAACAAATATCGAACCCTCCGATCCAAAAGGTTCCATGGTCTAGTGGTCAGGACATTGGACTCTGAATCCAATAACCCGAGTTCAAATCTCGGTGGAACCTAATGATATTCCATTTTGTTAAATGTCAACATTAACCCTTTTAGAAGGCATATGGTGATGGGGAATCAGCATTATTATCATTTTGTCCTGGCTTGTCAATGTTGTGGGTGGATCTTTCCATGGCATACATGTTTGTTGCTATCCATTTTATTTCTTCTCTCTTGTTCTTTTGATACATATTCAACAACTGCTTCATACTGTACTTTTTTCACGCATCTGATTTTGATATGACCAAATGCAAAAGGAAGAGAACAAATACTATATTCTATGAAAGAGACCAGACACTAGAAACCAAGGACAAACTCCTGGAAATAATGGAACCTTCTCCTTTTTGGCCAAGCATGGCCTTCAGTTAGTAACAATAGGCTGCCTGTAGCAAACAGTGTCACTCTTTTCCGGTTAATATATATCCATCGTAACTGCAACATAAAAAAAAATTCAGTATAATTTCTTTTCTCTATTGATTTTCAAGCCCGTCTTTCTGAACAGCTGAAAATCTGATCTGAATGAAGGAATCCTCGACAATTACAATTTACATTGCACAAAAGGACCACAAAACAAAAATCAATTACAATAAAATTGTAGCTTGCTTTAAACCGAAAACAAGCTGTCAAACAAATATGAACCATGATGGTCAATGGCACCCCTTTCTCTTCTCAACCTTTGTCCATCCTGATCCAACCGCGAACTAGAACCACTGTTCATGAGACTGACTTCACAAAACGTAGTTGTCAAATGAACTTCTAAAGAAGATATGTGCATCTAAAGGCCAGCCAATTCAATGCAAATATCAAGCTCAAAACCCCATTTACTCCAAAACTAAGAAGAGCTTCATCAGGTTGCCAACCAGCAGGCACTCAAATGGGAAGCCTACTGTCTTATTAAGAAAGAATTGAGAACAAATTAACCTCTCTGCTAGACCCGATCCTGTCTTTCTATATCTAGTGCTTCAGGTGGTTCTGGGAATATCTCTTTAGAATGCCGTCTACGTGAGGATGAATGGTCACCCCCGCCATTCTGAGCACTGCCCTGTGAACCTGTCGTTCCTGATTGTTTGAAACTGCTTCCCCCTTCTGCTCTAGTAGTGGAGGCTGCTGGAATAACTGCTACATCAGAAGAGCTTTGACGCCAGCTACCAAAAAGAGCAGCATTCCAAGATCCTCTTGAGGAGGTTGTTCTAAGCCTTGCTGAGCTTGAATTATCTTCCCTTACCACCCTCAAAGGATTTTCCAAAGCTTTGAGAATATATCTCATTAGGGGCCGCCTAGAAGGTTTTGGATTGAGACAAGACCTGGCAACAATGGCCATGGCCCAGACTTCCTCTAACAGATCCTCATCCACAAGAAGAGATGGATCCAAAATTTTTGTCACAAGTTCCTTATCATATATACTGATATATGGTAGTGTCTGTTCTAACCATTCCTTCATCTGGGTATCACTGGATGCACTAATGTCCAGCTTACCTGTTACCAGCCCTAGTAATACTTTCCCAAAGCAGTAAACGTCATAGGCACACAATGCTGTAGATGAACCTGACCATTTTACAAATAAAAATGAAATCTCAGAAACAACTTTCGAATTTGACCACAATTTAATGGCAATTCTATGCTCTATAGCATTCCTCTGGTTTGCAAATCCCTCTGATGATGTAAGGTCAGGAAAATTTAAGAAGACTTCTCTGGCAACATTTTTTCTGTCCTAGGGTGAGTAATTATTTATTCATTTGGTAAGTCTAAATAAGTATGTATATCGGCAATAAGCTGCCACTCTCCTAAAGGGGAACAAAAGGAAAGAAAAGTTGATTTTTCGGGTTCACTGCTATCACAATGTGAAGCTTGAACGCAAATGGTTGCTAATTAGTCAAATGGCAGAAGACATTGCAACCATGTAAGAGCTGCAACAAACATGTTGGACCTAAAGTGCAAACTATGCTACCAAATCAACAAGGGATCAGCCAGGAGATAATGATTGAGATCTAAATTAAGTTTGAAATATTTACAAATAAAATGTGCACATACCTGAAGAACCTTGCTCAGATGACCTGCACGCAACAAGAATGAACTATATGACAACCTTTACCAGAAAAACAGCAATAAAATTATAAAAAGGAATATAGAAAGGCAGAAATATGATATGCTATTTGGTAATTACTATGAATGCCGACACATAAGAACCATGCCTGTTATTGCTCCAGGATTTTAAACATCTAAAAGCTATGCCAGTACTGCAGACCCCATAGCAAAATATAACAATTTATTTAACAGGTAATTGCCAGTTCTCTACTGCATTGCACATTAAAACCTGATCTGGAGCACATCCCTTCAAGTCAAGGAAACATGTTCATGTCCTGGGAAAATATGCCCAGAACTATAATAAGCAAATTAATAAGAAGTTAAGAACTCAGAGTGAGCTGATTTTCCAAAGGTGCATGGTACAATGTTCTATCAGTATGTTATTTGTAGCTAAGCATAGAACAATATAGAAGTACCACACTCTTCAATTAGATTTTCCATCTAAAAACTATAGACATTAAATCCTCAACTTGATGCTGAAAAGAAGGTTGATTTTGTTACAAAGCCAAAGGTTAGGACTTTTCATACATCTTGAACTCATGACAGCAAAAGGAAGCTGATAGGTAGTGAGTAAATGAAAGCTATAATGCAAAAATCTATTGTTATCCAAAATTAACTTAAGGAAACTTATGGAAACAATCAATACAAATTTGAAATAAAAAGGGCAGCTGGAAACTTAATTACTGCAAAATATAAGCATGTTGAACCACCATCCCCTGGGATACCAACAAAACATTACTAAGTCAAATGTATTGGGCCACTTACTAAGTGATAAAACAAAAGCCATATGCAAGAACATGCTCAACTAACATCTTAAGCCAGCTTAAATGTTCATCTATATATAGTCACAATCTGAATACATCCAAACAGAGACAATGCTACAGAATACTCACTGTGGGAACCGCAGTAATCTTGTAATTCGATTTTGATGACCATCGCCTTCTTGAGCGCAGACCTCACTCAGGCTCCCTAGTCGCACTTCAAATTTATCATCAAGAAGTATACTGCTAGCTTGAACATCTCTTCACAACAAAAGAGAGCATGTCAGTGCTTGTACAAGTTTTTTAGTCCTCATGAAAACTAATCAATAATTATCGATTGCCCAGCCAATGAAATGAAGATACACTTGAAGCTGCCAAAGCATTAGCCTTATAGAATTAAGTAATTAACCAATAGTTAATGCAAGCAGATTATCAACACAGTAGCATACAAACAAAAGAAACATACATTTGTGTTGGCTACCAAAAGAAAAGGGAAAAAGAAAACTGATTATTGTAACAAAATCCTCATCATATGAAAATTTGCCAATTAACTAGGGTTTCTTCCATATTGCTGAACTCTGAAGTTTTTCCTGTGAGTTTCTCTACATCCCAGTTTACCACATGCATGAGAAAAAAGAATTATGCAAACTGAAAGAAATTTAAGCATAAGAGGAAGAAAGCTGCAAAAATACCTATGGACAAGGGGTGGTGAGCATTCATGATGCAAATAAGATAAGCCTTCTGCCGCCCCTATAGCAATTTTCAATCTTGTTATCCAATCTAATGACTGTAAACTATCATCTTCCAAACTGTTTTTCCTGTACAAGGAACTTGACAAGTCTCCATTTGGCATATATTTATAAACCAGGAATTTTTCATTCTCTTTCTCTAAGCAGTGTCCCAATAGGGGAACTACGCGTGTATGTGAAACTTTACTGAAGAAATCCAATTCCAAAAGGTATGCTTCCTTCTTTATTGACTGCAAATCAATCCTTTTGATGACAACAGAAGAACCACCTTCTAAGATACCCCTAAAGAGATCACCAGAATGACCATGCTTAATGAGGTTTGCATCACTAAAATCACCAGTGGCTTGAAGAAGTTGCTGATATGTAAATAAATCACCTAGACTTGAAAAGTTAATTGCTACTCCTGGTGAAGGTGTTTCTCCAGCAGGAACTGGTCCCACACCAATCCCTCTATGATTTGTTGTACTCCGTCTACGGAAACATAGGACCAGCAATAGCAACAATATTAATAGCACAATAAGCCCAGCTCCTCCCAAAACTGCAGCCAATATTATTATCCTTCTGTTGCTCTTCCCACTTTCAGGTACAGGAGGTTCTGTGGAATTTGGGCGCCCAAAATTATCAAAACTCAGGCCCTTCTCAGCATAAAATGATACACACTCCGTCAGAGTCCTTTGGTTTGTTAAATTTTGGAGACAGTTACTACTAAGAGATGCATTGTCATGCATGTAGTCTGGAACCCTGCCTTCAAAATAGTTTCCAGACAAATCAATAGAACTAAACCTTCTGAGTACAGTTGTGAGACCTCCATAAAACTTGTTTTGGGAAATGCTAAGTTCTGCAGCGGTAGCATTATCATTCAAAGCAGAATTAGGCAGCGTCCCAGTGAAATTATTGTGAGAGATATCGAGCAGGTTCAACCTAGGTATTGACCATAATACTTCAGGAAGGTCACCAACGAAACTATTATTTCTCAGAACTATAACCTGCAACTGACTTGGAGAAGGGAACAAATCGACCGGCAGAGACCCACTGAGACCATTGTTCCCCAAGTCCATTCTCTGCAAATTCCTCAGCCCTCTAAGATCTTGTGGCACCGAACCTGACAAATCATTGCTGCTGAGATCAAGGTCAATTAAGCTATCAAGGTCCCCAAGCTGTGCAGGTATTGAAGAAGTTAAACTATTATTCGAAAGATTCAAACTTTGTAGCTTCGAAAGTGCCCCAATGGCTGGAGGAATTGACCCCGTTAAGTTATTCGAAGAAATGTCAAGACTTGTCAGATTCCTTAGCGAACCGAATGGTGACGGAATAGATCCAATAAGCGAATTCTTCGAAAGATCAAGAACTGAAAGGCTTAACAATTGACCCAGAGTGGAAGGAATTTGCCCAGTGAGCCTATTATCTGACAAATATAGACTAGTTAAATTAGTCAAATTGCCAATACTCAAAGGTATAACACCTGTTACAGAACAAGACCTGAGATCCAGGACTTGCAGTGTCAACAGCCTTTGGCCGAACCAATCAGGGATAGAACCAGGAAGCAAGAATCTAGTGGCGTTAAAGGAAACCAAACGCGTAAAATTTGCAAGAGAATCAACAGCGAACTGTGGGTCTTGTTTACCAAGCCTTGTTCTTCTAAACCCAGAAATGTTAATCGAAATAACACTGCCATTTTCACATCTTATACCATTCCAACTTGAACAGGGGTCAACTTTTCTAGGCCAATCTTTGCTTCTAAGCCCCAAAGAGGATCTGAGTTCAAATAAAGCTGTTAACTCAATGCCTGAACTCGGTTGCTGCTGCTGCTGGACTTGTTGCTCAAATGTAGACTCAAATAACAGCAACAACAAGAGATATAAGAAAGCTACTCCTATGCTACGCTGATCCACCATGGCTCATGGACACTGACCCCAATCATCTAAATATTCTCATATTTCTTTTTTTCTTTCTTTCTCTCTAAACAGAATACATGTATCTTTGCATGTAATGTAAATTTGACAAAAACAAAAGACAGCCCTTTAGAAAAAAAATGGTAACTCTCTTTCTCTTCTGAAGCCTCAACACCAAAAGGAAAAACCCAAAAAAGCTCTTACCTTGATACACCAAAGCTCTATTTTTTATTTCTTCAAACCTGTTGGTAACCAATCTGTATCAACTTCTCTTCTTCTTTGCTTTTCTCTCTCTCTCTCTCTCTCTCTCTCCAAATCCTTCAGTTTCTTCAGTTGACAAAAAGAGAAGATGAGAGAAAAAAATAAAATTTGAAAAAGTAATGGCCAAACTAATGTTAATTAATTAAACAATAATAATTCTAGAGAGAAAGAGAAAAGGAGGAGAGTGGCTGGTCAAAAACTTAAGTGGTGGACTTGTACACTCTTTCCCTTCCCTTCTCTTGTTCTGAAGGGACACGAATAAACAAAAAGGCTAAATATTTAAGCTCTGACAAATCAACTTACGAAAAAAAAAACTGAAAAGAGTTGAACTTTCAGAGAGACAAAAAAGGACAGGGTGAAAACTAAGAAATAAAAAAAGGGCTTAATAGCAGGCTTGAACCATTGGGGTGAAGTCTGAACCAGTGGCTCCGTAATTTTGGTCTGATAAAAGAGCCAGGTCCGGCGATGGTTCAGTTTTTAGTTTGACCTCCGGTAATCCCGCCCAAGCCAGCTAAGCTTCCAAAAAAAAAAACACTACTGCACTAATTCTATTACTTTCCATCTCTTTATTTCATTGTCTTCATGTTCTGTAATAGTCTTCAAACTTTCTCATGTTTCCCGTTTTGTCTTGGTTTTTTTCTTCTTTTGTTTGTTCTTGTTGGGTTGGGATAGGAAAAAAAAAATTGGATTTTGGGGTGAATTTATGTCTCTCAACGGTTTAAAGAAAATTACAGTACCAGTTACTTTACCAGTAACAAAGAGAGAGACTCAAACCTAAAGTGCTTTACGGGGCTGGAAAGACCTGAGCTATTTAAGCAACAGATATTACTTTGCCTTTTTTAAGTCCCTGTTCTGATCACGTGGGATTCCATTGGCTTAATTGAGGGGAGTAGGTAATTCTGATGCACTTCCTTCCCCTTTAGTCAAACCCTTGGCCATCTACAGGTGTATTCTCTGTTCAACTTTCAACCTCTTTTGTTTGGGTTCTTTAGCAGTTTTATTTATAATAAAACTAAAAACGTATGCCAAATCCCCACACTCTTTGAATCAAATTTGATGATAATGGGATAATGGGCTTATGCATATTCAAGCCCTGTCTCTTGTTCTTTGATTATATCTCTAAATTTCAAACAATGTTTGATTATCCAATGTTGGATCTCAATTTGAATATTTTATATTGAAGATAAGTGATTGAAGTGCAATAGTTTTCTTGGGATCACTCAATCTATTATATTTAAAGAAAGATGAAAATGAGGGAGATTGTTGACTGATCTGAATCTGATTGAGATCACTCAATTTGTCATTTTTATACGAAAGTTGTTGAACTATGCATGTATAATTTAAAATAATAACAAGTGAATTCAATAATTACTTTCTCAATTAAACCTTTACCATATGATAAAATATAGCTGGCAAATGTGATTCTTAATCAATTTCAATTAAGAATTAAATATCTCTCTTATAGTAAGATTATACCATATAATTATAGTTTGAGCTGTACTTACCAATTTTTTTCTTTTTCAATAGACATCTTTTTTTCTCCCCACCTTATTTATGTTTTCCTTCCTTGTGTATTAATTTAAGAAAATAAGATCAGTTTCACCTACATATATGCCCTGTCTCTATTCCTCAGTCGTATCTTTCTCTCTATCATTAATTTCTTTTTGTTCTCTCACATGTTCGGGGCCAAAGAGAATAACAGGACCACAAACTCTTTACTAGTGTGGCTGAAGTAAGAGCTTGCTTTTAAAAATCAACACTGTCATGTATGTTCTGTAGTTGAACACATCTTTAATTGAACAATGGGTCAAAAGGAAAATTTCTATTACCAAGATTTTAAGGCCATTGATACAACTGAGTTCTCAAACTGTCATCTTCTGAAACTCAGTTATGGTCAATGCACTTTACACCTCCATACCCACTTCTTCAATGGAACCTAATCTTTATTGGAAAAAAAAAAAAGGAAAAATGGGAAACTCAGGGTAATGCTTTTTTCTATGTATTTATATATAGCAACTTGTTAGTATGAAATTTTGTTTCCTAGTAGCTAGGGCGAGTGGCACCATTGTTGGGCTATAGCAGCATGCTTTGCACGCAATGCATTAATACTGATAGCCATCTACCTAGATGGAGCTTGGCTTCCTCTGAAAAGATTTAAGCCTACTTTCCTCTTTCCATCAAAGCCAAAAATCTCATTCACACGAATGAAAACTAGTCGTCGTATAATACCATTTTTTCCACACAATAATTAACACAAATGAAAATGACACATTAGGAGAAGTTGCTCTCAAGGCATTTTCCCAACGCTTGCAATTTCAGTTTCTAGATCCTGAAGACCATGCTTTTGGAAACGTATTTCCACGGTTTTTCTTTTTTCAGATATGGACTGAAATGCAGCCCTTCTCTGTGACTATGGTCTAAGAGAGAGACATGACAAAGTAAGCCAACAAACTTACATCAAAAATTGAATTCCAAGTCTCCGACCTTCATTCTCAAAAATCACCTTCAGTCATTTAAACCCTGAGAATGTTATGCGTCAAGTTTTCCACTAGTCATTCTTTCCATGGAAATGCATTTAGTTCCTATTTCCTGGAAGCCACAAACCTTTAATTAAAATACTACTGTTGAAAAGATCCTTCCCACAAAGTTTCACCTTGAATGCTTAAGTTTGGCAGCAGGGTAAGGGTCAAAAGCTTCTTAAAATCCAGGCAGCTGTATATTACATTATTATTGTGGGGCAAATCTATTGAATGAATTATGGTCAATATATCGACAAAAAAATTAAAGTAGCTAGGATGCCTTGTTAGGTCTCGGCCTTTGCCAACGACACCTCGACTGCAAAAAACATGTATAATCCACCTACTACTTTCTTTTTTTTTTCCTTCTCTAATAGATAAAAGAGATCAAATCTCATGCTTTTCATACAATATTTGAAGATTAAATACCTTAAATTGTGTTATATATTGTGTTTTACTAACTCTTAAGTCTTAACCAAATAAACTTGGAACCCTTCAACGATCCATGACTTTTAAAATTTTAAAGAGGTTTTTACTCTTAATTCGTTTTTAATGGTACATAAAATATTGAAAATTCAAAATTATTTATTGATTTGTTGACACTTAAAATCCAATGTAAGTTAATAGCAGTGATTTTCTCCAAATTCGTTTGAAATGTATCGATGATGATTTAAGACAAAAATTAACAACGTTTTTTTTTAATATAAAACAAAAGGAACGTTATAATTGATTTGGTAAAACTTTTGACAAATTGAGTATGAAAATATTGGGCATGACCGATCCTTGGCTTGATGGTGATTCATAGGATACTGAAAGACACCCAAAAAGTAATAGTAATAGTAATAATAATAGAAAACAGAAAAAAGAAGGAAAATCTCATGGCGAGAGCTGTGGGAAAAACAAGATGAAGATTCTCAAACACAATATGTCTTATTGAATTAAATTTTTTTTAAAAAAAGTAATATTAAAGTAAATTCAATTTAAACTCTGATTCACGCCATGCAACTTTAGAGAAAGACTAGCGGGCTAGAGAGAACCTCACATTCAATACCTCAGAAAAATAAGTAACCAGACTTTGCATAAATATAAGTAAAAGTCTAAAGAGGTCTGAGAGTCAAACACTTGTGATGCTCAAAAATCAAAAATCCTAGGCAAGTGGTATCATGCTCCCATCTCCGACAGGCCAACAACATCAAAAAGTTTGAGAGAAGGCAAACCAAATAAGTGGAAACTAGTGTTCCAAAATGCACGTACCGTCTGCCTCTCACGATGCAAATTGGAAAGAAAAAGGTTCATTTTATTCAATGATCAAAACCCAAAATGTCTGAATCTTGCACGGTGAAGTAATACTTAAACCATCATCATCATTTATTAAAAGTCGACCTAACGGTATCCAAATGTTGGTAAGGTTATATCATTTTTTGGTGGGAATGAGTAAAATGTTTTAATTAGCGATAAATAATAATCATTTTGCGTGCTTGTATGAAAGAAAGAAAGGAAAGTAAATTGGCTTAAAGTTTTGTTATGAAATTAACTAGTGGTAATCATTAGAATTTGACATGACATGATTCCAAAGGCCATAGCCGACGTTGACTGATTCCTTCTACCTTTACTTGTCCAACATAAAGACGTTACTCGAGCTTTAGTCAATATTTAACAAATTAGACAGAAAAATTAAAGCATAGTCAACCATGAACCACCACTTTGCGTTGTTCGCCTTGTAGGCGTGCAACTTGATTTTTCTTTCCTTATTGGATAGCTCAAAATATCGTTGCGGGGCCATTTTGTCATCCACAAAACCTTCCAAATCTCAAAGATTTTTTTAATTTTTCAAACTGGAAGAAATTAATATGTCGTCCCAAGGTTTTTCTCTTCTTTTTTTGGTAGTGAAATCTATATATATAGTTACATTACATACCTTTTCAATTACTCACCCGTTGGCCGAAAGAGTTGCTTCCCGTAAATCTAATCATGTCAAAAAAGAAGAACAAATCTAACTAGCTGTTGGTCTATCCCTTTCCTGTCCTTTGCTTTTTCTGTCCTCTTTTTTTTCCTTCTCAAGATTTGCCCGTTCCTTGCAGGGGAATTCAATGCTAAGAAGTTGTCTTATTGTATCATCCAAGTTAAATAAATCTTTCTTTCAGATCACAGAACGGAAAAGGGAACTGTACTGTTGTCTTGTCCCTGTGCCTTTCACTTCAACTATGTTTGTGTTTGGAATGGGCATTCCAATACCGAGAGGTTAATCCAGCACAAAGCATTGGAATTGGGAAAGATTAATCTTAATTGTATATTTTAAGGACAAAATAGAACACAAAAAGGAAAGTGAGACCTGAACAGCAGCCTTCATAATCTTATTCCCATGGACCCCAAGTGGCTGCTGCTCATTAAATGATTTGCACCTTTGAATACTCTCTAAACTTCAACTTAATCTTAAAATAATACCATTTACAGGTTAATGTCACTTCCAGGCGTCGCCTCGAGCATTTTGATGATTATGATATATGTTAAGTATAGAATTAAAAACTCAACTATTTGTCTTAAGTTCAGGAATCCAGACTGTATAATCTTATTCTTTGTCATTTTTCAACTGGAAATACTCTAACCCCACTAATGCATATGCTGAAATTAATGTTTGAACTTCCTTCCCAAAACCGAAAAACAAAAGAAATAAACTGATTTGAGTCAGTGTTGGTGGCTTAGACCTTTGAGTGTCTCTGCAGCTGTCCAATGCACATATACATGTTTCAGGGAGTCAGTAAGTAGTAAGTGCAGTTGTTGCAAGTACCTAAGTTTTATATTACTACTTATAGATTAAACAATAAGAAATTCAGTGCTGGACTGATTCTATTCAACAAATATCAGTGCTTAGCACGCAATGTACATGCATACAGCACACCTAAAGCATGATAGACTTTCCCGGTTTGTATTGTATAATTTATCTTTTCCCTATTTTTGGGTTCATGTCTATGAGGGCTAGTAAATTCTTGGTGTTCCTTTTCTCACTGTTTGTCTGTTCTCTGTAACTGGTTTTCTTTCCTGAATATTGAAGGCATACAGAAGATGAACTTATGCTTCACAAATTCAATCAAAGATTCTCACCTCCTTGCACTAGTCGAATTTAAGTCTAACATCAACACTCAAACATTATCATTACCACTTCTTTTCCTTGTGTAGGATGAAGGAATGATAGCCCATTCGTTATTAAGATCACAGTTTACCACAACAGGGCGAGGGGGAATGGGAAAATGATTCAAACTGAGAGAACAATAAATGCAAAGCAGGTATATTTAATTCAGATACTAAAGGATAGTTTTTCTTATGGGGCGTTGGCCCATAAAATTAATGACCCCATGAAAATGCAACCTTATTGGACAGGAAAGCGAACGAAATCATTTTATTTGCCAGCTGTAGCCGGAGCCTGTTACGCTGATAAGTAAACCAGTAAGCGTATTAGTGTAGACTGCCATTTAATGCTCCAAGCATGAATAGGGGGATACAAAGCAAAGGAACAAAGAAGTGAAAGTGATTAGCAAAATAAGAGAACTTGTCATTTCTATGGTACAAGTGTACAATCTTTTTACTTACTCTAGCCCACACCACACGCTTTTGAGTACAATTTCGCCATACCCATTGAAAGTTGGAAACAATCATACCAAAATAGTATGATTAATTGGGCATATCATGTCAGCTAGAAGGAAGGCTAACCTTTCTCTTCAGTTGAAGCAAGAATAATAATCTCCCCCCACCCCACAATCACAAGCAAAGCAAAGAAAGAGAAAAAAGTGTTTAGAACAATCAAAGTGGCATTGAATTTTAAAGGGCTACGCTACCTTCGAACAAACAAAGTTTGTAGTGCCGAAGTATACAGGCGGGAAGATAGAAATCTATCAAGTAGTGATGACCAAATAACGATGGTAATTGGTTCCCAGCAATTGGTTTGGTGAACTTCGTCATCATCACATTGATTTTCAAGTTCGGAACTGGGTAGGATAGAATCCCCCGGTTTGGGTCGTTTTCTTGGTTGTTTAATCGCTTTCACAGCTCTACATATTGACAAAAGATTAAGAACAAAAAGCATTACGATTTCAACATAGAATGCTCAATGCACATGGCATTAAGAAGATTAGATTGAAGATTTGCATTAATTAATCCTCAATTTGATTGATGAGATCAGAGAAGCAGTCAAGAAATACAAAACAGAAATAATGAGATTCTAAATTGATTGAATATTGATTTTGAGGGATTAAAACTAAGTAAGTCACTGTAGACTTTCCATCACAGATCTTAATCCCAACCAAAAAAAAAAAGAGTTTACAATTTGAAGTATACCCTTTTTTTGATCCAGTCAATGAAATGCTTAACAAGTTTTATAGTTTTTAAAATACGCATGCCAAAAAGAATATGAATGATAGCGAAATATAATTGGGTTTTAGATCAGAAATGAATACTTGATGTTGATTAACTGCAATTTTATTAAAAAAAAAAGATTTTTTTTTTCATTTGAGAAGAAATCAATAATAAAAATGTATATACATAACGCGTGCACAATATATAGCACATAATCAACATGACTATGGAAAATAAAAAAAAAAAAACAATGAATATAAATTTAATAAGTCAAAAGTTTTTATATTTTTAATTATCAGATAATACAGAAAAATATTGCCATGGGCTTCCTTGCAAAGCCATCTAAATTACATAATAAAGTTTTTTCTATGTCGGATTTCATTGATCAAGGCTACAAGAAACTTGCAATTTTGGTTGTTGTCCACGGACTGAGATTTGACCAGTCAAAATATTTGTTTTAATATCATAAATAGTCAAAAATTAAAATACGATAATATATAATTTTTTTTTAGTTCAAAAGTCATTGAAGGTTTTATGAAAAATAATAATTTTTAAAATTAAGTTAAAATTATGTGATAAAATTACTTTTATAAGTTTTTTTTATAGATAAGATGTTTGACAAATTAACTTATATAAACTTTAATTTTAGTTAAAAATATCATAAAAAGTGTTTAATAAATAAATTTCTATTAATCATAAATTTTTTTATTAACAAATATTAATTTTATTTTTTTTATTTAAAAATTTTTGAAAATATATAAAAAAATTTTATAACATAAAATTTATATTTTATAATTAATCATTAAAAAATTATAAATAATTTTTAATTAATACGTAATTCATAAATAACTTAAAATCAACTATTTTATTTTTCATCAATGTAGCAGCTATTTGGTTACGAACTCTATAATGTAACTATCATCAAATGCTTTTCTATAAGTATATAAATCTATTTCTTCATCATTATTTCTTTATACTTAACTCTCAATAATGTAATTAGAATTACGATCGCATTTGTCCAACTCTTCATTTATAACCTCACACTATCTAATGTAGTTATTAAGTGTTGTTGTTGTAATAATAATATTTTTCTGTTTTACCAATGAAAATGGCTTCATATTACATAAAATATGACACCTATTCTTCAAACTCTAATTGTGTTTGATTTTTTTTTCTAGTAGTTTTTATAGAACAAGGTAAAAAAAAGAAATCGCAATTTGTATTGGAAAAAGGTAATTTGTAAAGAGGGTGAGCGGAGAGAAAGATCGATTGAGAAAGGAATATAGTTTGAGAGAATAATGTTGAGATTATTTTTAACATATGAGCACATTTTTGAAACAAAAAAGAAATTTCTTAAAAATTTAATATGTTTTTAAAAGAAAATAAGATAAAACTCCTCTTTGAAGTTTTTCTTGCAATTATTTTTTAAAAATTTTATTTAAATAATTTTTCCAAGTTTATAAAACCCTATTTAGTTTCGCTTTTACTTTTAAAATGTAAATAAATTAAAAAAAAATGAACCAAATAAGCATGAAGTCAAAGTTTGAAAATATTTGATTATCCAAAACCTAGCTGAAGGGATCCTAGCTCAGCTGCATGCCAATAGGCCGGATTTGATAAAAAAACAAAATCAACAACAAAGTGCTCGGCCCATGAGCCTGACCCAGGATAAATAGCATGACAAGGCTTTTAAGTTATTTGGACAATGAAAAGTCTTATCCCATAGTAGACCCAATCCAAACAAAAGAGCAGTTGGGCTGGGTTAGAGTCTATCTATTACTGTATTATTTTGGATGACAGAAGGCCGTAAGGGCCTTCATTTGTCAGCTTATTGATATATTTCTAAATAAATTTTTAAATATAAAAGCACATATATTAAGAATTAATATTTGATGCATTGATAGTGTATAGTTTATAGTATCAAATCATCAAATTTTGACACCTTATTAATGATATATAAAGATTAATATTTGATGCATTGATACATTATCAGCTCACCAAAATATGATATCTCGTTAATGAAGTAAAATAAAAAATCTATAAAGATTTAAACTTAAATATTAAAAAGTTTATAATAATTAATTAAATAAAAAAATATTTTTACTTTTCTATCTCTTTTAGATATTATTTCCTTGTTCTCATCTTTTATCCCTCTCCAGATCCATCATTTTCTTCTCCTCTTCTTCCATATCTCTCCAGCTCCGTCATCTTCTTCTCCTCTTTTTTCATCAAAATTAAGTTTTATAAAATTCTACAACTTCAATATCAATTTTTAGATTCTTTTCTTATTTTTTTGAATTTTTTATTTTTATTCTTTTTTAAAGAGATTGTGAAAACGTATCTTTAAAAAAAAAGAAAATAAGATTTAAATATATAAATCTTATACGTAAAATTTTATTACGTCAACAATTTTGCTTTTATTTAACATCAAAATTGTTGTTTTGTTAGAAGCCATATCAGACATTCCTTTCTCATGGTGTTGTAAAGAGAAATTCATGTAGTTAATTTTGAAACTCTTATAAAATAGTTAGTAACACCTCATCAAATATGACTGATTTTCATTTAAAATCTTCAAAACGTGGGGCTTAATTAAAAATTAAAATGTTTATATAACATATCATATGAACAATGACTTTGGTTTAAATACCAAAAAACATTTGATTTAATTTAACATCTAAGGTTTAAATTTATTAGCATTATGGGTTTTGGTAAAATGGTAAAATAACACTTTAAAAGAATTTTGATTTTGATGGGGATTAGGAGTTTTATAAGTGCATTCTAAGAGAAAAAAAAAAAACCTAGTACTGGTTGAGAAAGAACAATTTTGGACTTAATGTATTATTTATAGTCAAAATTGTGGACTAAATAAAATTACACTAATAAGATTTATTTATATGAATATTGTTTTCTCAATTTTTAAAGAACAAGAAAAGAATTTAAAAATTACTTTTAAAGTTACAGAATTTTGCAAAACGTAATTTTAATGGAAAAATAAGAACAAAAAAAAAAAGATCATGGAGTTAGAGAAAAATATAAAAGAAGAGGGTCAAAAGACCCCTACAGTCCTTGTACTATTTAATTTTATTCAATTTAGTCATTGTACTCAAAATTGAAATAATTTAATTATTTAATTTTAAATTTAAATTATTAATTTGAATCTACAAAAAATGTGTTAATAAAATAAAATGATACTAATATTTACAGTTATATTTAACTTTATCAACCATAAATGTAATATTTAATGTAAGAAATTTCAACATAAAAAATATAACTTGAAATATTAAACAAAATAAAAATATAAAACGTCATTATATAGTGCCACGTGGTATGCTGCATCATTATCTCAAATATCATGTTATCAAAATGTGATACGTCATCGTTAACGTCATCATTTAATGGTAAAATTAAATGTTATTAGATGAAGAGACTAAATTGATGAATTTTTAAAATAAAAAAAATTAAATTATTTCGATTTTGAGTACATGAGGTAAATTAAATAAAATTAAATAATACAAGAATTGGAGGAGTCTTTTAACCAAAAGAAAAAAAAGAAAAAAAAACAATTGAGAGAGATAAAAAATAAATATAATTTATTTTTTATTTCATTAATTATTATAAATTTTTAATATTTAATTTTAAATTTTTAAAATTTTTTTATTTTATCTCATTAATGACATAACATATTTTGATAAACTGGTAATATATAGAAATTATATATTATCAGATTATCCTATATATAAATGCTTTCTTTTTTCTGTCACGTAACGGAATGTTACTATTTATATTTGAGAAACCAAACATTGGAAAATCCCACCATAATTGCGTGTATTTAATGGAAAAAAAAAACACAGCATGAGAAAAACAATACGACAGCAATATTCGGTAGTTTTGGTCTCTATCCCAATTCCCAAATCGACGCAGCCATTTGCTTCGGTGACAAGTACGGAGAGCGTGTGAGATATTTTTGTAGAAAATTTTGAGATATTAAGAATTATTCAAGAAAACAATTTTAAATTTTTTTTGAAAAGGGACAGAGGTTTTGAGATATTTAGGTAGGGGCAAGTAAATATCAAGACTTTTATGAGCGTCAACTACTCAGACAGCATGTGACTGTGGACCCTACCTGACACCATCTCAGTCTTTAACTGGTCACCGCGTTGCTAACTAACCCTGGTTTAGTTGGTTTATGGTCACGGATAAAACTTTATTCCGAATATTCTTTTCAGCCCTGAATTAGAATTTCCATCTAATATTTCAATTTTTTGATTATATATTTACAAATAATAAAGATTATATTAAACCCTTTTCACCTACAACATTCATGGAATAGTAAAAACAAAAAATTTAAAAAATTAGGTTTAATATTTTTTGCATAATATGATTGGTTTTAAGGAAATAAATTAATTAGTATATTTAAAACGTGTTATGCTAATAGTTAAACATAAGGATAGACCAATGCTAGCAACCAAACAAGCCAAAACATTCTGTAGTCAAAACTTTAACCATAGTTAAACGCATTTAGTGTACCCAGCTTGCAACTAACCTAATTGGAACCTCGCATCCTCGCTATAAAACCATGCTTTAGCCTCTCGCCGTTTCTCATTCACGGCTCTTCCCAAATTATCCTCCCCTTTTGGTGCTGCTACCCTCTTTTTACCCTAGGGGATTTTAGTGTTTCCTATATGGCCTCAGCAGATATTGAGTTCCGGTGCTTCGTCGGAGGGCTCGCCTGGGCCACCGACGATAGGGCTCTCGAACAAGCTTTCAGTCAGTACGGCGAGATCGTCGAATCGAAGGTCCGTTTGTGCAGAGATCGGACTCCAGATCTGACTCGATCCGACCCGATCCGGGCCTCTCTGTCTATGATCTGTGATCCCTGATCTGTTGTTTTGTGTTACTACTTGTTACTTGATACTCTCTTGTTACTATTCTCTCTTTTATATCTCTCACCGGTACGTTCTGTCTTCATCCCCCTGGGCCGAAGATCGATCGATTCTAATATATCTATATTCTTTTACCTTTTTAATTTATTTGTTTTTAATTTAATTATTTTTAATTCAGATCATTAACGATCGTGAGACTGGAAGATCCAGAGGCTTCGGGTTCGTAACTTTCCGTGACGAGAAAGCTATGAGAGATGCTATTGAAGGAATGAACGGTCAGAATCTCGACGGAAGGAATATCACCGTCAACGAAGCTCAATCTCGCCGAAGCGGTGGTGGCGGTGGCGGTTTTGGTGGAAACGGCGGTTACAGCCGCGGTGGTGGCGGCGGTGGATATGGAGGTCGCCGTGAGGGAGGTTACGGAGGTGGTCGCCGTGAGGGTGGATATGGAAATGGTGGAGGATATGGCGGTGGTGGATACGGAGGTGGACGCCGTGAGGGTGGATATGGTGATGGTGGATCGCGCTACCCTAGAGGTGGAGGCGCTTCTGAGGGCAACTGGAGGTCTTAGAATTAGGGTATGAGTGGGCTTGGGCCGTATGTGTTGTGGTTGGGTTTATTGGGTTGTTTAGTTTGTGTTTGGTTTTGATGATGTTGTTATGGTTCTTCTATGGTTCTCTGTTACTGTTTGGGTTTTGGGTTCCCTCTTTTTTGACCGATGGTTCTTATGCTTTTGTGGCCGGTGTCGTTAGGTGTAAACTCTTTAAACTTGAAAAATGGAATGAAGTATAGATCTTCTTTTCAAATTCGAGCGGATTCTTTATTTACTTTTATTATTAAATTTTTATCGCCGCCTAGCAAGCAACGCCATGATCCACACTGATTAACATAAAATATCAAAAGATAGAAAAGCCTTTGACAGTTGACACCAATTCTGGAATGGTTTATTTTGCTATCCATTCGGTTACAGTTGTCCGTTTGGTATTCGATAAATTCGTAAAATTGATGATCACGATAACTCCTTATCCAATTATCTATTGAATTTAGGGTTTAATTTCTTAGCAGCAGATAATATTCAACATAATATAATGAGAAAATAAGAGTCTATTTGACAACAAAGCTTATAATCTTTAATAAAAAAGAATCAATTATAGGATTAATAGGCTTTAACCTTGTCTTGCATGGTTTTGCCTGGTGATGGGCCACGCCCCACATTCCTTCAGTGACATATGTATTTATGGTTGATCTTTGTTGTCATTTTTGGTGTTTCTACTCTTGTGAATGGATGGGGCCAAATGAGTCTCTTGACCCATTGGAGTCCTGGTAAGCATGCATGAGCTTTTAGAAGCCCATCCCAAGTCTCAAGAGTGAAAAATCGAAAAGCCCAAACTGTGTCACTGATCAAGAGTTGACAAGAGAAATGGGCTATTATTATTTTGTGGCCATTTTCCGTCTTCGGTTGAGTTCCCGACTTCCTACGTCCCCTATTGGAGAGGGTTGAATAGTGAAAAACTAATGAATTTCCTCTGTCCTCAGTCTCTCTCTACTCTTCTGGTTACAGATTTGCATAGAAGCTCTGGGCTTCAAGTCTGGACCTACTGTCGAAACACCAGCTGTAAATTTTTACCGAAAGGAAATGGAGTAAGCTGACATGTGGTATAAAACAGGGAGCTATTGACTTTCTCGGCCAATTAAAAACAATTGCATCGCACCCTGGTTCGGAAGCCATAGCCCACAGGCAAGAGATTTTCTTATGCTGAATCAAGCCTCATTCCTTGACATCATTTCAACTTCATATGTATAACCTGCACCAGTATGAACTTTGGTGACCTTTAGATAACATGAGAGGTTCTTACATCAGTTATTATGGAACTTCATATATATTATGGAATGACCTTTAACAAGGAGGTCTTACTCTTTTGTTTGAAGAAACTGATATTACTACTGATTAATGGCCAAAGCCCAAAGATTGTTATAAATTACATCAGTCTCGCGAGAATCAAATTTTTTTTTCTTTTTTGTGGTGATAAATCCCCTTTCAGTCACATTGCAGAGGCAACATCACTCTCTAACATTGAAGTTGGTTTGGCTTCATTCCCTTGCCAAAGGTACATCAGTAAGCTGACCGTAGGGTACACCTTGAGATTGTGAGAATATTTTTGTTATCTGCACGCTGGATTTGGTCACTAAAAGCATGATTTTCCTGTGGAATAACAAGGAAGCAGGACATAAAAAAGATAATGTTCGGAAAAGAACTTGTCAAGTTCAAAGAACGAAATATTGCATCAGCTTCTCCGTGGTATTATTGATTGCAAAATCACCAAGCAGACACGAAACCGACATTGACTTTTACGCTGCACTTTAGCCAGAACGACAGCACAAGATCAGCATAAGAACATACGAATCTCTGCCCCACAATATCTTGGTTTGGTCTCACTGAATATTCCAACAATTGAATTAATCATCAGCGTACGGCTTAACAGCATGTACAATTTTTACTTAAATTCCAAAAGGAAAAGAAAAATAATAATAATTATGAAAGAGAAAAAAAGAGAAAAGAAAGGGTGGGGGGAAATAGTTTTCCCTGTCTCGAACTGCAATGAAGCCCCAGTTCAGCGCACACAAAATCTATTAGGACCAACTTGACAGAAATTCATTGGTGCATTTGGGAATCGGCATCGTCATGCGATTGGTTGTAAAACAAAACAATGGAGTCATTAATTATCCATATATCTTTTTGCATGGGCTCGTGTCCTGCGAATACATCACATCTTTTCCAGCTCATACAAGCCACATATGTATTATCAACGTTGAGTGTTTCTCTCTATTGCTTCACCCTTTTCATGGAACACAGGCTACAGCCCTTGTGATCCTTAATAGGAAGGGTTGCATAGATCATATTCACGCGACAAATAGGCTTTTTCCCTCTGCATATGCTCCCCTATACCCCTATAGCTATAGGGCTATGGCTTATCGTTTTCTGGTAGACCCTTCACTGTGATATTCCAAGAAATTAACTAATTCGACCCAACTATGCACTCCATCGATCCAAAATTTCTGTGTTCAAAGATTCCACGGGGGAAAGAAAATCATCTTTATTCTTTTGCGGCTGACGTAAATCTACTGGCCGGCTTGCTATGTCTAGGTAGTGGGCTCTTTTCCGTCAGAATAAAGTTGCAGATTCCTGGTTCTGTGGTCTTTAACTTATAAAGAGGGCTTAAAAGGAAAAATCTACGAGACCATCAACCCCCACTAGAACTTACTAAAAACCAAAAGATTTACGAAGTTCTAAACCCTTATCATTGCAAAACCAACTTCTCCAATTTCCAAGGAAGGACCACTTGTCAAAAGAACAAGTCCTGAGAGAGAAAGGAATCCACAGATATTACTTTCAATTGGATAGACTGAATGATAAGGATTCCAAATATCGGTAAGGAGGTGTATCTCAGCAGCATCACTTTTTTTCGTACTGATTCCTAGAAAGTTGCATCGGTAATTTTCAACCAATCATCACAGCGAGCCCCATTAGCATGTGGTCAGCATCCAAGAATATGACTCCTGCAAGTTGACACTAGAGGCCATGGATTGTGTGAGTGCTGGTAATTGGTAAACCTGCTTCATTTTTGAACTAATTATCCCCCGATTATAACAAGGAAGGGTTAAAATTAATATGCTCAAGAAACACTTTTCAATGGAATAAATCAGCAGGATGGCAAGAAGCAAGCAGAGAATGATGTGTTTCACACTGAAAAATTCTTGATAAACACTGCTTTATTTTCTCAGAAAATTTAGATTTTTAGATATTATTTTTGCCCCTTCACAACGTTTCCTCATTGTTTAATCCAACACAATTATAGTCGACCGGCTCTGAAACTATAGCGCCCTTATTCTATCGCAGCAGCCTACGTCACGAAGATTTGAAGGAATCATGCATCACGCTTTCCCGAATGCAGAAGTTTCCAATCCTGTCATGCTAAATCTTAAATTTGGGGGTCGGCTCTGTGGACTCTAAACGATGTGAATAAGACTATACCGAGGTCTACTTGCAGGATTTTAGTGAGCGTAGGCCCATATAGGTTGGGGCTACTCTAAATCAACTTGCAGCCTAAATCATGTTATCACACCACCGTCCTCTGAATTCTGATGCCTTTATAGATTTGACTTAATATTCCAAGCAGATATTTAGCCTCTTCCGAGAAATTGTGTCATTTTCTGATTTTCAGATACTTCTAGAGTGAAGAGATTACGTTCTTAATATTCTTGAAATGGAATTACTTTGACAATCTTAATCTTCCATTTATGTGATACTTATCTGCCCTGCTTTTTGTGAGGAGAGAATCTGATTGCAAATGCCACAATGTGTAAATATCGCTCAAGTTGGCAAGAGAACATGCACAGATTTTGCATACGCAGACCTCAGCAGCAATCTGCATTTATCCAAAGAAGAGATGATATGGAGATGGAGAAAAATAAACCTTTTCGCCACATTGAGAGGATACCTTGCAGCAATCATTGGGATTCCAATCTTGATTTTCTGCGGAAGCCTATACGTATCTGCAATAGGTGTCGCTTTCTTCAGTTAAATCATCTTAGGCACTTGTATATGTCGAAGGGTCAGAGATATGGTCAATTAAAACAGGTCCTGGGATTGATCTTTGTATGATATGCTTTAACCAGATCCTTCGTTGATATTTTTAGGGGTAATCGCCTAATCGGAAAACCTTATAAACAAGAAAAGTAAAAAAGAAAAAAGAAAAGAAGAGATACAGGGAAGACTTAAAAAAGCTCACATGGGGGCTCCTTCTAACAGGGCCAATAAAAGATTCTGTCAAATAATTGCAATTTGGTTCCGCCTGACTAACCTGAAGTCAGTTCAGGTGTGATTACGGATCTTCATCATTGGAGGCACCAGGGTGGAACCGATATGGACCAGCCAAGCTCATACTCATCCGTTCACCCCAAAGAAGCAAGAGTTCAAATCAAATTTCCATTTCCGCAAGGGATAACCAAATTCAGCAATAATCAAAAAAATCATAACAATATTTACCAGACTACAAAGCACTAAAATCAAGGAACAAGTGGGCTAACTCTATAAACCATGGAGATCCTTTCTCATATATAGCAGTATTCAGTTTATTTTTATCTGATACCAGCTTTTGGATGTGCTTTGCACATTTTAGGGACTATATTTGAAATGGATAGCATCAAATAATTTACCGTGTAGTATTGTTATTCTGTTGGTCACATTTTCTTTGCTTCATCTGCAGGGCTTAAACAGTGGTTTCCATATATCATATAATAACAAGATTACTTTGCTCGACTTTCATTATTTACACATTTCCTGATAACAAACTCATTGATCATGAGCAACATGGTTTTTTCCTCTTTTATGTTGATGCCTTTGTGATTGATATGAATAAAGACTGCTAGAGCCAACTGTTATATGCCGGGCGAAAAGGGTTTTCAATTTTCTATTCAACAAGGAAGACTGATAAAAGAGTCCAGGAGCAATGAATTCTACCATACAGAAGATCTTGTAACATTACAAAGTTTCTAAACATTCTTGTGTGCTGAGTAAACAGATTCCAGTCAAAGAACAAGACGTCTACACACCCTTTTACCAGAAAAACAAACATTCAACAAAGAACAACCCCAACTGTAAAAATTGTAGGTAAGATGTGTTGACTTTTCCAGGAAGAAGAAAAGCAATAAGATTATGATCGAACGAAATCAACAAGCCAGCTAGAATGCTTGGAATGTAGTTCAGGACGCAGTGCAGTAATTCAAGAATGACCTGCAGGGATACATGTAGAACCACAAAACAAAACCAACCGTAGGACTCTTTTCGAAGGATAATACTCATTAGCAGTGCGGTGAAACACGTGAAATTATAGTACGGACACAAGATTTTTGGTCTATGGTTCGAGCATATGGACCCACCTGAGCGCATGCAGGGAGGAGTAGAATAAGAACATGCAAAGGGCAAATTGAAATCTCCAAAAAAAAAAAAAATCCTAATTACACAAGGAGAAACAAACTTTCCCTGGGATTTCTGTTTTGTCTTGACCCCAAGCAGGTATTGGAATGCTTATCTTCTAAGGCTCTATGATCAACTGAAATTACTTTGTTGTCCTGGAAGTACAGGAACTTCATAGGCCATAACCACGTGAGTCGATCAACTCAAGTTTTACCATTAGCAAAAACAAGGGAAAGCTTTCGGCGATCTACTCTTTTAAGCAGTACTTGTTAATTGTGTGGGTTTTCTGATATATCTATATATATCAACCAGTTCACATGATTATAATCAGAATGAAGAAAATTTTACTCTGCCTCATATAGTATGCGGAATAATAAACGAAGAATAGAACTTAATTAAATGCAACTATAATTAATTACTGTTAATATATTTTTATTTGGAGATACTGATTCTCTTACATTTCGCTTCTTCCTCTTTGTCCTACTACATTTTGTGGTTCCTAAGGAGACAAATCATTAAAATTCTACAAGGCTTTTGCAAGATTT
>NW_018397261.1:6311180-6333893 GCF_002168275.2 Theobroma umbraticum
ACTTAAAAAAAAAAAAAAAAAACTTTCTTCCACCATGCATATGACGAGAAAAGATAAGACTACTGAAGATTCGGATTTCAAGATTTGCATCTCTTAGTAATTGAACGAACCCACCTCCACCTCCCTTGAGAATATTCATCTTTTAAAGCTATATATTCTATATTGGGCTTTTCTTTCATATATAGTACATAAAGAATAAGAATTAATATTTGATACACTAATAGTGTATAGTTTTTATATTTTGTCAAACCACCAAATACTACCATCAATGATTAATATTAAAACTTGATACTGTTTTGAAGAAGTTAGATATTATGAGTGGATCAAATATTTAATTTTCCAAGCAACAATTCCGTCTCCTAAATAAACTCAAATCTGGTATGGCCATGATGTTTTACCTAGCCCTTTTAGTAGATGTAATTCCAGCAAGGCTAGGGTTCTAACCTTAGTCCCACCAAGGGTTTATTTATCCCTTTCAAAAAAAAAAAATTCTCCATCATAAAAATAGAACAACTTGACCTCGGGCATTAAATTGCTTAAACAAATTGTATGCCAACAGGCTTTAGCTGTCCTTTTCTCCTTTTTGGTCAGATCCAAGCCAACAATCCAATCCAATTTTAGTAAAACGAAGGATACCTTTATGTATTTCTATATATTGGAGATTCCTTAACATAGTCTACTGCGATGCAAATATGACCATTAAGTATCAGCGACAGTACAGCAAACAAATAAAGAGGCTTTAAGTAATTCAAGACTCCGCTTTCTTCACTAAAGAGTAAAGATACAGGAGGCTACTACCTCTTTGTCTAGTAGCCAGCCAGTTTAGAAAGTAAGCAAATGTTGCCCAAGTGTGCAAGACCTTGTGGAGTGATTTCATTTCCTAATCAATTAGTGTACCAAATAGTTCAACACGTATTTAGTCACGGCTCCATCATAGTCCTACAAGTAGCATACCCATCAATCAAAACCATATCATTTGTGAACAATTTCAATTGAATTTTTAAAAGTTATTATTCGGAATAAATTCATATATATTTGGGGAAAAAATTCATCAGATTAAAATTTAATTAAATATCTAATTTGAAATCATACATGAACTCAAAAAATTTTGATTACCACTAACATCATTACATTTAGGCGGATTCTTAAAGGATTTATCATCATTAATTCAAATTTGAAAGCTTTAATTGAAAGTTTCAAATTTTTAAAAAGAGATATTAAGATTTACAAAATAAAAGAAAAATACTCAAATTCAATAATTTTTATTGTATACTAAAAATTACTAATATTTTTCTAAAATTTTACTTTTTTTTTACCATTGGTCCTTTTGTTCTTTTAATTGAATACAACAAATGAGATACGTTACATAACATAAGCTATCAACTCATGAAACCACCATCATATATAAGCTGTTTAGTGATTTCCTTTCAAAATCAGATTTGGGAACGTAGCAGGTCTGTCCATGCTTGTCAATGGCTTCAGTCTAGACAACTCACTCTGGTAGCGGATCAAAGTCTTCTTCTGGAAATAGGTAAGCCTTTTTCACCTCCTCTTTGTGAGGACTCCCCCTCTACTCCAAGCAGCCCTTTCGGCGACTTGGGTCCATGGCAACGGAACTTGACTCTGATGTCAGTCGTTTTGTGTGCTTGATAGGCTCCGAGGAATGTACCAAGCAATATGACCCAAGATCACACATTTGAATCCAAAAGATTAAACTATCATATCATAGATCCTTCACAGTATAAAAGTCTCTTTAGTCTAGTGGTCCCCTTTCGATATAGAATTTGGTCCATCTGAAGGGGAGGGGATAGGATACAAATCAGACTACTCTGACAGGGTTTGCTCGCAGTGGCAGCGAAATTTCAACTTCTCTTAGCATTTCTTTTGTGCAACAATTTTCCACATTCCGAACATCTGCGAAAGAATCCAGAACATTTGTTTTTTCTCTTTTGGGTAAACACTGAGACAGATTTTGATATCTTAAAGTTGAAGATTGAAATCAAGGTTTGAGTACTTGTTTTTTCCCGAGCACAGCGACGAGACGCTGCACGCAACACGGCTCAAGAGCAAGAGAATAAGGGGGAGATGGGCGTTTATTAGTGGGCCATCGTTATGGACCGAATATTAAGATATGGGCTATTACCTATTTTCATTAAGCCTCACGGGTCGCCATTAAGTAAGTTTATTATTTTAATTTAATTTTTTCTTTACCACCACTACCATCATTACAAATTTTTTCAAGAGTTACCAAGGATTTCTCGTCATAATTCAAATTTGAAAACTTTAGCAGAAAGTTTCAAATTCTTTAAAAGAGATAATCAAATTCAATAAGATTTTATTACAATTTGATTTGTGTCAATATAGACTTGAGCTCATAGCAAAATTTTGGACTAATGCCCATTACAGTTTGACCTCTGTTCGTCAAGAAACCAAAAACATTGACCTGGAATTTCCCTCTTGTGGGCTAATGCAGCACAAGAGTAGGAAAATGTGGGTTTGAATTTGTACCTTTGGGAAGGTTAATTTGATAGCTTTTCTGATATCCCATTTTCGGTTGATCCGTCCTTGACCATTAGCCCTTTCCAAACTCACAGCATTGCACAGGGTCTCGCACTTTTTACCGGGGAAGAACTAATTCCCTCAACTTGTCAGAAACATTGCAAACATTTTTTCTCCTTTGCTTTTCAGCAAAGCAATAAACCGTTGAGAATTGAAATTAGTCGTTTCCTTCGGTTATAATTCACTGGATTAATAACACTAGTACAATTTATCTTGGGCAGTGAGCTTCACACATTTGATTGCTACCAAAGCAAACCTGCTAAAAGTAATATTAGAGCCCCAAGATATTTTATGGGATTCTTCCACGGTTTCCATGCAAACAAATCATTAACTCTGCTGCCTTTTTATTATAACTATATTTTTATAACTACTGACAGACTGTGAGATTAGATAAATAACTTTAAACCATTTTTCCTAGCAGAAAAAAAATATATTAACGGATTATGACAAAGCTTAATTTGTCCCGGACATCTGCTATCTTGTCTATCAATTAGAATAATCTACTTAATTTGTTAGTATATATAACATGACATAATATTTTAAGAATTTTTAAATTATTTTAAAAAATTTAAATAAATTATTATTCTTCTATTGTATTTAATTAAATTTTTATATTTTAATTTTTTTTAAATAAATAATAATTTCTTATTATTATTAATTAAAATATTATTTTTTATATTAATATTATTTACACAAAATATGAACAATATCATATGATCATTTCATATCAATTACGATATGTTTACATATCACATTAACACCATTTACTATAAAATGACATCTTAAATAATTCAGGAACTTTTATAAATATTATATGTATAATATCTATTTCTAGATGACATTTATGTAACTTCGTTGCTTATCTATTAATTTATTATTTTAATAATTTTTTTATTTTAACTTAAAATTACCTTATCAAAGGAAAATGAAATTTAAAAGGTGAGGGAAACCTTAATGCATAATATAATAATATAGATAGAACCATCAGGAACGAGAAGAAACTGAACAAAGAATAAACTAGTGTTGTAACGCATAATAATATAGACAGAACCACAGTTCCAACTCCTAATAAACATCTTCATAGCTCCATTAAAAATCCGTTACGAACTTTTCCTTTAAGAATATAATATTCAGCACGTAAAGCGCATTGGTTTAAGAACTGAAAATTTGTTTCATCACAAATATAAAATAATGAAAAATTAAAATTAAAAGAGAGTAAGGAAAGGAAGGAGGCATCACAAAACCAGCGAACATAGTTTAAATAATTTGGAAATATTTTTATCTGTCATGAATCTCCAATTTAGTTAAAAATATGTAAAATATTCACCCAAATGTAATAGTATTTATTATGTAAAGTTAATTGTGGTTATGAAAATATATTTAAATATTTAATTTATTAATTGATATATGATTTATAATTAAAAATTAAAATTCGAATCCCCTAGTGCTAAGGTCAGTTAAATTCTTTTGAATGAACAGCATGGTTCCCCACCAATACCTGACGGGTGGAAAAGTCCAATCCCATTAAATTTGTGTACGCAAAATGTACCCAAAAATTTAATGGTGAACATGGGAAATAGTAATGGGCAGGTTTGGTCGTCAATTTTGACTTTTGAATTTTGATGATGTCTCATAAATTAGAAACTTGCCCTTTCAATTGACGGTGATGATGACGATGACGATTGGTACATAGGAAATTCTTGACAGGCCACGGAGATAATGGTCCCAGACCTTTCGCCAAAAAGCCGCATTAAAGATTTTTAAAAATGGGCGGCAATTCGTACTCTTGTCACTCGTTGAATAAGTGAACTGTTGTTGTTGCCATCAATGAAATCATCAATTTATCTTCTTCGTGTGGGGTGTTGAATTTGTTTTAGTGCCCTGGGGGCTAAAATGTACAAATACTATTAGCACGCCCATCTAATTATTTATGGACTTACGTATCTTTGCTTAAGTCCTGTTTGGGAGTAAGAGTCTTTTCTCAGTATAATAAGTTCATATTTTTAATTCAAAAAATATATTTATTATATGAATGAGAGTTTTTATTTATAAATTGAAAAATCATTTATTTTTTTTAATATGACATTTATGATATTCTTTTTCTATACAATATTTTTGTTACGGAGTTTTTCTTTTCACATTTTGATTTTGATATGTTTAATGAAAAAGTACACTAATGAAAACTTAAGTAGACTTTAAACATGTTTAATAAATAAAAGAAAACTATGATTTATGGATTTACGTCTCTCCATTTAAGCCATTCACATTGTGAAGAATGCATTAATATTTTGTTTTCTCCCTATGAACTGTTGTTAACAGGAGATGTATTAAAAATTAATAAATGAGCAAAAAATGAGGGAGAGAAACCCAACCTATTCGCTGTGATTCCTAGGACTTTGTTTGGTTTTGATTTTAGTTCGCGAAATTGTAACCACAAGGTTTCTTGCTCCCTTTAGCATGCACGTCTCATCACGTACATGTCAATTACCATCCAAGTTTTGAAAAAGTCTTAGGGAATGGAGAGAGCCGAGGTGGTCAATTTGTAACTTGTTTATATGCATTGGTACACGATACATGGATTTTTTTAATTCACATTAAAGGAACTGCGAACTTATATTGGAAGGATGAGAGAAATAGTTTTATCATTTACTAAATATGTAAAAGAAAGTGATTAAATAATTATCAAAGGTGCATATTTTAATTGGAAAAAATCCTATTAATCTAATCTTTTTTATTGGAACAGTTTCGTGACATCATGAATTAATTGAGTTATTTGTAAATAGATAAATTCTATCTTAATTAAAATAATTGTATTAGAAAAATAACGAATGTCTCTTCTCCCAAACCTTGGGCCTTCATTTTGATATTGAAGATGACAATAAAAATAATAAATAACAAGTGATGAGGTGTAGACTTTGGATAGGCAGAAAGAAACTGGCGGTTGCCCAGTTTCCCAAACACAGCCTTTCCTTTCATTTCACCTCAAGCCGTGCAAGGAAACAACTTTGAAACTTCCGCTGCCTTCTGTTTTGACTCGCCCCCAAAACACACGAAATTTAAATGCATCCCTTTTAATTTCCCCACAACTCCAGCCCACCCAAAAATCTAAGTTCTTCACTTCAACCCATGTCCTTTTTGCCCATTTGGTGTCCCTTACATTACTGAAACTCCATAAATAAAATAAAGAAATCGGGGTCAAAGAGGATTGAAAGGGCCAAAACAAGAAACAATTAAAGAGAGAGGGTGAAAGACTTGGAAGGGGGCTGGCTAACGTTAGCATAACTTCAAAACAGATCAGGAAACTCCAACTCCCACCTCTCCTTCCTCTCTATAACATTCTACTAATAGTAATCTAACAATCTACGTGTTCTTTAATGGGCATTGGTCGTTGTTGTAGTTGCATCAACCCTCTCAAAACCCCACCCAACCTTCCCTAAAACCTCTAAATCCTTTCCATTATATATACCCCTTCCAACACCACAACGAAAACCCAATTCACATCACTCTAGAACTCTTTCGAAAAACCCAACTTTTTTTCATTTTTGCTCATTTTGAAGGAAGAAGAAGAAGAAGAAGAAGAAGAAAAAAATCCAGACTTTTGAATTACCCATCATCATGAGGAGTGAAGAGAATAGTTCAAGCGATGGAGTTCAGATCCAGCAGAGTAGGAGATTGCCTGATTTCTTACAAAGTGTCAACTTGAAGTATGTTAAACTTGGTTACCATTATCTAATAAGTCATCTTTTGACACTTTGTTTGGTCCCTTTAATGGCTGTTATTATTCTTGAAGCATCAAGGTTGAACCTTGATGACATCCACCAATTATGGCTTCAGCTTCAGTATAATCTTGTCAGTGTCGTTGTGTTCTCTGCTATCCTTGTGTTTGGATCAACCGTTTATATCATGACCCGACCAAGATCCGTTTTCTTGGTCGACTACTCCTGTTATCTCCCTCCTCCGCATCTGAAAGTCAAGTACCAACAGTTCATCGAACATTCCGCGCTGACGGGTGACTTCGATGAATCCTCTTTGGAGTTTCAACGCAAGATTTTGGAAAGATCAGGGCTTGGAGAAGAGACTTGTGTGCCTGAAGCAATGCATTGCCTGCCTCCAAGAACATCAATGGCTGCTGCAAGAGAAGAGGCAGAGCAGGTGATGTTTGGTGCTTTGGATAATCTTTTTGCTAATACTAATGTTAAGCCGAGAGATATTGGAATTCTTGTGGTTAATTGTAGTTTGTTTAATCCAACTCCTTCACTATCTGCTATTATTATCAATAAGTATAAGTTGAGGGGAAATATTAGGAGTTTTAATCTTGGCGGTATGGGATGTAGTGCTGGGGTTATAGCTGTTGATCTTGCCAAGGATATGTTGCAAGTTCATCGAAATAGTTATGCTATTGTTGTTAGCACTGAGAACATCACACAGAATTGGTATTTTGGGAACAAGAAATCAATGTTAATACCAAATTGTTTGTTTAGAGTTGGGGGTGCTGCCGTTTTGTTGTCAAATAAATCCGCAGATCGAAGGAGGAGTAAGTATAAGCTTGTTCATGTGGTGAGGACACACTGTGGGCCCAATGACAAGGCATTTAAGTGTGTTTATCAGGAGCAGGATAATGCTGGGAAAACTGGGGTTTCTTTGTCTAAGGATTTGATGGCAATTGCGGGTGGTGCACTTAAGACTAACATCACTACATTGGGTCCCCTTGTTCTTCCTATAAGTGAGCAAATTTTGTTCTTTGTAACTTTGGTTGCCAAGAAGTTGTTCAATGCAAAAATCAAGCCTTATATCCCAGATTTCAAGCTTGCTTTCGATCATTTCTGCATTCACGCTGGGGGGAGGGCTGTGATTGATGAGCTTGAGAAGAATTTGCAGCTTCTGCCAGTACATGCTGAGGCCTCTCGGATGACACTCCACCGGTTTGGTAACACCTCATCGAGTTCAATTTGGTATGAGCTGGCGTATACAGAGGCAAAGGGCAGGATGCGTAAGGGGAACCGTGTTTGGCAGATTGCTTTTGGGAGTGGTTTCAAGTGTAACAGTGCAGTCTGGGTGGCCCTCCGGAATGTGAAGCCCTCTCCTAATAGTCCCTGGGAAGAGTGCATTCACAGGTATCCAGTGCAGCTTGCTCTGTAGCTCAAGTACAAGTTGGTTATTGACTCTTAATTAGAAAATGGCAACCTGATGAAGTAATCAGGCAATTTCTATGTTCGTTTCTTACTGGCTTGAATTTATTCCTTCTTAAAATTTATTGGGTCCTGTAAGGTGGTGATCTTTGGCCTCTTGGGGGTGATAATGTCATTTGGTTGAATGTCATGAATATATACTACTTGAACATCATCTTGTACTTTAATGATTTATATTATGGTGAATACAGTGTTTGTATTTCAATGGTGTCTGATTTTATAGATTTCTTCCAAGATACATATGAAATCCACAAATAACTACTCTTATTTTGTTTTCGACCAGGCATGGAATGCTAAGATCCTATGTTTTAAAGGGCTGTTGCATCAAATGACTAATCATACTGCTGAGTGAAACCGTTTCATCCCAATTTAAGATTAAGCCAATGAAAAAAGTGCTGCTGTGGGATCACTGTTCCCATGTCTTGGTTCCAGTCTTTCTTACGAACTACATTCTGGCCCAGCATGCATGGTCTGTAAAGGCATTCTTTGACTAATTGGATAATTTCCTAAACCTTTGCCTTGTGGAATGTTAGTGACCCATCTCCCGGCTATAGCCTCCCATGTTGAAGATCATTGTTTAGTACACTAGTCATACAGGAAGTTTCATTAACACTTGATAGTTGTTAAAACCTTGCTATATACCATACGTGTGGAATGAGATGTACTAGCCTTTGCGGTTCTTATTCGACCATCCGATAACACCTCTACAGATCATGTTTGAGCTTCCACCACGGCCAGTATCTTCATCTGCATATGCTTGGCCTTTCTTAACTTTTGAATTACCTTGAATTGTTGATTTAGAAAACTATGAATGCGTATACGAAGTAAATTTATGTTTTTGCCATTCACGGAGTGAATGCTTTAGAGTTAGCCCTACACGTCACAACTTCAAGATGGAGTTCACAATCAGGAAGGAACTTGTTCAGAAATTTGAATGAACCAAGGTTGGCTTTCTAACCTCCCATTGGAACTTAGCTTCAGAGAGATTAGATGAGAAATATAGACGAATTAATTTGTTTGGTTTGGGTTTTGGGGAAAAGAAAACAAGAAGCGTTCTGGTTGAGGACGATGGGAATATGGTGGAACAACAGATGTAAACCGAACCTGTTGGATACCTATATTTTCAATCCCTTTCAAGCATCTCCTCTCTCTGATAATATTCCCTTTCTTTTTTGGGTGTTAGGAAACCTATCCTTTTCCCTCCATTCTCATCTCTTTGAAGTTTTCCTCTCCAGCCACATGAAAAAGAAGGAAAGTCCAATCTGCTTTGCTTGTTTCCTCCCCTAAAAATAAGATAAGGGGAAATAGCCTTTTGGTCTCATTATAGCATGGAGGACTGATTAATGAATATTGTTTTGCCTCTTAAGAAATTTCGTGGTGTAATAAATTTTGCAATTACTTGTCTGCATAAGGTACCATTTATATCAACCAAGGAGTGGTGAACACTTTGACTATAAACATTGTAATAATACAAAACTTTGCCGAACGTCTTGTTTACTCGACCTGGCCCATGTGGTGCAACATGTGATCTATGAGGATCACAACTTTTCTTTGCTGTTTCATGATTTAATTATTAAGATCATGTGGCTGCTAATCTGACTCTTATTAGGTGTAAAATAATCAATAAACCTACTCCGTACTTATTTAATTACTAGTTTTAGTATATTTTTATTTTCTCAAAATATGTTAAATAATCCGAATTTCCAAAAAGAAAAGAGGAAAAATTAATGAAAATAGTGTAAACTATAGTAGTATGGAATTTACACTTACAACCTGATTTTTTGTATATTTTACATATTCTATTGTATTGAGTTGAATATTAAAAAAAGAAAGAAATTATCTTTCATTACGATGTAATGTTATTGTATTTAATTTTATTCAAAAATAAAAAAAACTCATATTTTTCAAAAGAAAATTCATAAAAAGATTAAAAAATAATAATTAATTGAGTTTTATGTGAAAATAAAGATTTTTATGATAACATAATTAATTATATTAAGTATCTAGTTGTAAAAAAAAAAAAAACTTATAAGATGTGAAGCAAAAATTAAAGATGATTGGGCCAAAATCCAATCTTGGAAATGACTTATGGTGCTGTTGTAGTGAAAATCAGTGGGCCGGCAGATACTTAATCAATGGATCTTAACATCCTTAAATAAAACCTTTGGACCTCATCTCTTGAGTGGCCCATCTCTGCCCGACCAAAGTCTATTATTACTATAGATAATACCTAACGGGCTTTACTTTAAAAAGGAAAAATAAAATGACATAAGAAATATTTATCATTAAATAAAAAATAAAATAAAAATGTGGCATGAAAATAAATTACTAACTAAATAAAATAAATATATTTAAAAGATTTAATATTTATATAATTGATAAAATAATATATGAATTTTTTAATAAAAATACTATTAATTTAATTGTAATAAAAATAAAAAATAATTAATTATAATTTAAATATTAAAATTTATTTTAATTTTTTGTTTCTTATAAAGGAAATTTTTAATTTTAATCTCATATGATAATGTAATAAGCTTATGTTTTTATTTCAATATAAATTAAAAAAAATTATTTTGTACTTTTTTTTTGAAAAGTACATAATTATGCTAAATGTTAAATTTTTGATTAACCTTGGGCTTTTTCAGTACAGTAAAAAATAAAATAAAATAATTAAAGACATCTTAAAAAAAAAAAAACTAAATACAATCATTTCGGATGTAAAGATATCGGGATATGAGAAATGCTAGACAAAGGAGCGGACCAATTTCATACAGTTTGAAATATTCATTGAGGAAATGATGTCCATTATTGACAGCTTGCAATATTTCTTGCCGAAAGGAGCCAGAGATTCTGTCCAATGCTTTAATCTCGCACCACTTTCAGACATATATACGATGTCTGAGTTCTTACCATGATTAACACAAAAGTCATGGCTGTCCCGTTTGCAATTAAACATCAGCAATTGTTTTCCAAACCCACGTGTTCTCCGTTCACATAACAGATTATGTTGCTCAGTTGCCTCATACGCATATCACTCCTTCTACCACTTAAAAGATTTAATTTAATCAATACTGGATAATCCGGATTAATAGCCTATATGACTTAATTTTTTTAAAACTTGAAAGTTATTATGAAATTTTTTTAAAAAAATAATAATTTTTTAAAATTAAATTAAAATTGTTTGACAAACTGTTAAACAAAATAAATTATATAAATTCTAATTTCGATTAAAATTACCATAAAGAATATTCATACCATATTCAATCACCTAATAAACTATAACAGAATGCTTTAAGTTTACATACATTTGAAGATGTTAAAATTTAATAAATCAATAAAAAAATGAAATAACTCTCAAATTTATATAGTAGCAATAATATTAGATTTTTATTAATCTAATAAGTAATCGGACCATGATACTTTAATTCTTAAAAAAAAAAAGAAATGATATATTTGACATTAAAATCTTTTTTGGTAAAAGGGAGAGGAAACTTTTAAATAATATCTTAATGTAGTTTTGAATTTTGGATTTATTTTTCTCTTAATCTTTGTAAAAATAAACACTCCAGCATTTAGTTCATTTGTTAGTATATTATCCCTGTTTAAAGAGCAGGATTTGAATTTCCTCCCTCAATTATAAAAAAAAAATCTTTATAAGAATAAAAAAATTTTAAATTTTACTATTCTGTTATTGCTAAGTTTTTTTATTTTTTTAGTAGTTTTTGTAAAGAAGGGTAGGGAAGAGGAAAATCACGATTTGCATTGAGAATGATGATTTATAAACAAAATGAGAGGAGAGGAAGATTGATTGAAAGAGAGTTTCTTTAAAAACTAATGTGTTTTTAAAAGAAGAGAAGAGATAGCTCCTTCATGGAGTTTTTCTTTAAACTTTTTTTTAAAAAAATTTTATTCTTTAAAAAAAATTATTATTTTAAAACTTTTCAAAAATAATATTTACTCTAACTTTTACTTTTAAAAAGTAAATCCTCTCTTTCAACAGTTCCATATGGATAATTACTTGTCTATATTTGCATGGTGCCTTCTCCAGATCATTTGATCACAATACAACATTTGTTGAATCACTCTCAATCCATAAATTTCCATGAGCATGTAACAAATGTGTAACAAAAAGAGAGAAAGCCTCCCGGATAGCAAGTAATTCCGCCAAATTAGCATCATTCACACCAATTGGTATAAAGAATTTAATTTTGGCAACACTAAAACAATCTTTAAGAATGTCCCCCATACCTGCTCGACCTGTATTGCTTGTGAAAGCCCCATCCACATTAAACTTGAACCAACCTATAGGTGGGACACACCACTTAATGTTCCTCCTCTTTTCTGACTTCTTTTGCTCTCATGATAAATATTTCGGACAATGAATTAGTTTTTACGCTGAATTTGAAATATGAGACCATCTTTCTTTAGCCCGTACCGCTGCTCTTAAACTAATCATATCAAACAGCTGCTCAACATCCCATCCTTTGCCATTGAACACAATACCCTTGCGAGATTTGCAAATAGACCAAACTGTAGCATAGAGACCCAACAACCAAACGTTGCCCTTGTCACCACCATTAATCAAATAATGCCACATCATAAAAAAAAAATGTGGAGCATTTGGTGCAGCCCATTGTGCCTCCCACTCAGTACCCCATCTATTCCAAATTTTCCATGATTCAGGACATGGAAAAAAGAAATGGCAAACCGTTTGCCTAGCCTTGTTGCGCAATACACATCTTGCTTTTTCAGCTCCTAAGAATCCCCTCTTCACTAATTCATCTTTCACTGTAACTTTCTCCCACAAAACTTGTCAAACAAAAACCCTCACTTTGAAAGGAGAATGACACATCTAAATCCCCTTTCAAACTTCACTTTGTTCACAGTTAGATGCAAGTGCAGATTGACAAAATGATTTAGATGAATATAGACAAATAGACGTACCTTTCAAAGCAACTCCATCTTCTAATTTTTTGCTTAAGGAATGATAAGGTAGTAGATTCCATAAATCAGTCCACTGTTTGCACTTCCATCCAAATAATTGCCTCCGTAATTCAATTTTCCACTCCCAATCATGATTCCTCCTACTTCTAAACTCGTTGAGCGTGCCCAATTTATTGATTGCCAGTGCATAAATTCTCAGAAATTTAGCTTGTAGAATCATTCCATTCAACCATCGACCTTGCCAAAACCTCACATATTTCCCATCACCTACAACAATTTCCATATTAGATGAGACTTACAAGAAAAATTTGTTAGTAGGCATTAAAGGAGAAGGGATATTGTTTCATAAATTAGTGTATTTACGAGAAGCATTAGAGTTAGGTATAAGGACATATGGATCATAGACATTCTTTGCAGTTACGATGTTTCTTCATAAGCAATCTCATTCATTCCTCGCATCTCCAAATCCATTTAGACAATAAAGCTTTATTTTTTGTTTTCAAATCAATCAATCCAAAACCATCATTCTCCTTCTAATCGCAAATCCTTTTCCCAACCAACATAATGTAGTTCTGGCTTCATATTATTTTTCAACCACAGGAACTGCCTTTGAATTTTATCAAATTTATTTTGTATTCCCCTTCGCATCGGCAAAAGAGATATAAGGTAAACTGGGAGCCTGTTCAATGTACCTGTAATCAAAGTAATTTTACCACCCAAGGACAATAGTTGTGACCTCCAACTGTTAAGCTTACTTTCAAACCGTTTCACGATTGACCTCTAGATTTTAATGGAGTTATGACTAGCACCCAACAGCAGCCCTAAATAAGTTGATGGAAGTGTACCTATTTTACAATGTATGGAAACCGCCCATCTCTCTAGACGGTAGTGCTCAATTCCCACTCCAAATAAGCTACTTTTGTTGAAGTTTATCTTCAAGCTAGAGATTAGTTGAAAGCATCTTAATACACGTTTAGTAATCAATAAACTCTCCAATTTAGGTTGACAAAACAACAATGTACCATTTGTGTACTGGAGCTAAGATGAACGCATACCTTGATGACCAATTGGAATGGCGTCACATATACCTTTATCCACTCGACTGCTCATCATACATCTAAACACCTCTGCTGTCATATTGGATAAAAATAGTGATAATGGACAGTCTTGTCTAAGTCCTCTTTTCAATCTCACAGTCTTTGTTGGAGACCCATTTACCAATATAGCTACTAATGCAGTGGATGCACACTCCACAATCCAACCTCTCCATTTCATACCAAATCTCATCTTCTTCATTGTAAAATCAAGAAAACTCCAATTAATGTTATCATACGTTTTTTTTAAATCCACTTTAAACATCAAACCTCCCACCTTATTTTTTTTTGCAATAAATCGATCATTTTATTAGCAATCAAGGCATAACCAAGAATTTGTCTTCCCTTGATAAATGTAAAGTGATGATCACCAATGAGTTCTCCCATAATCTTCTTCACCAATGAGTTCTCCCATAATCTTCCTCAACGTATTTACCAACAATTTTACAATTATTTTGCATGCACTCTCCGCCAGGTTAATAGGTCTATATTCAGTCACGCAATAAAAATTCTTAACCTTAGGAATTAAAGTTACCAAAGTTTCATTAATCCTATGGCCCAATTTCCCAGTTTGATAAAATGAGTTAACGAAGTTCATGACCTCCTCTTTCACAATCTTCCATTGAGCTTTTGAAAAAAGTGAAGTTAAAACCACCAAGACCAGGCGCTTTATGTCCATCACACTTATGAATAACCTCTCATACCTTTTTTTCTAAGAAAGCACACTCCAAATCTAACACCGCTTCATTTTGATAGTTCTCGAATACCAGAAGATCAGTCTGCTGACTTAAGAGTTGTCCTCTCACTGTATAACTTCTTGAAGTGTTTCTCCATTTCCTTTCGAATCAAATTCGATTTCTTCCACAAGCTTATTTTCAACTTTAAGCCTGGCCACCCTGTTTGATCTTTGTCTTTTTTAAGTCAACGCATAAAAAAGCTTTGTATTTCCATCCCCTTCATTCACCCATTTATGCCGTAATTGCTGTCTCCATACAAATCCACTATCTTCTGCATAACAATATCTCTTTTTTCATAATTACCTTTTGACATTTGCCATTCTAATTCCAACTCATGTATGCAATTCAGATTTTAACATCTCAATCTTTCTATGCATGTCACCATATTTATTCTTCTGTCATTCTCTAACCACAAGTCTTAGTGACTTCAACCCTCTCCAAATTACCGGGGCATTACCATATCCAACCTTAACTTGTTGCCAATTTTTTGCAATCAACTTACAAAAACTCTCCTCTTCCATCCAGTGATAAAACATTTTAAATGATTTGCGTCCCCAATTAAATTCCTCCCCCCTAAGTAGTATCAGATTATTTTCTAACAAAAAGCTAGGAATACACTTTTGAGTCATGTCTATAAAACAGTTTAACCAATCACTGTTAATTAGGAATCTGTCCAATCTTGAAAAGGACGTCTCCTTCCTCTTACTGCTTCATGTAAATTGTCCACCCACCATAGATTAATCAATCAATGTTGCTTCTAAGATAAAATTTGCAAACAAAGATGCCAATCTAAGATAGTCACTTCTTCCAACCCTTTCCTCCTCCGTTTTGATTGCATTAAAGTCACCACTCACATACCATCACACATCACGTTTTCTAATTTCATTCAGAAGGACCTGCCAAAATTATGCTCTACTAGTCTCATTTGATGGTGCATATACATTTAAAAATGTACATCTTTTTGATAGTCCTATCACCCATCCCACTAATAAAACAAAAATTATTATGTGTCCCACGTTCCTCTTCACTAAAAAAATCTTCTCGCCATATAGATATTAACACTCCAGATAAACCTACAATATGTACACTACACCCCTTAGTCCTATTTTTATACCAAATTGATTCAAGCGAGTATATAATTGTTTATCTTTCAATGTTGTTCCTGTAAAAACACTATCCTTGGGTTCTCCTTACATATGACCCTCCTCACAGACCTCCGCTTCTCATCTCTACACAATCCCCTACATTTCATGTAAAAATAGTCATGAATAATTAACCACACATACACCCTATCAACACTGTATAATCAACTGTTCTCCTCTTCCTCCTCTAATGTAACCACAATTTCGATAAAATCCTCTTTTGACTTCACCAAGGTCATTCCCATAATCTCGCTAACCTCCCATGTTTTTCAGTTTCAGTTAAATTGGATTCCAAGAGATATGGTTCCAATTCATGAGTATTTTCTTCGCCAACTTCACTGTCATATTTATTTCTCCTTTACACCATCCAAGCTTTTGGGTACTGCAATTTATTTTTGTTAAGACCTTTTTCCCCTTTCGATCCCCCCTCCTTTTAATCACATTACATTCTTCCCCTTCTCCCATCCACCATGCAGTTCTGCTTCAAACAACTCCATACTAGTCGTACCATCCTCCTTCTCCCCTGGACTCCATTGATGAGAGATTATGTTGACCTTATCCACCCCTGATAGCCAAGGGATATGCGGTTTATCAGCTGTTTCGATTAATTCCCACCTACCCAGACTTGGGAATTTTGCATCAGGAGGACAGATACAAAGAGGAGTTCCACTTGGACTCGGACTATTAAATTGCTTGCCGTACTTTCCTTTGTTACGCGTTATTAGAGCTGAAAACTCTCCTGTTCTAGCTAGCAAAATAACACCACCCGAATCAAGACACATTAAATCTCCAGAATCCTCCTCTTGTTTACCATTTTCCTTGTCCCCTTGTAACTGTTTTAGCTGATTTTGTCCCTCATTACTTTTATCTCCATCTGACTTTATAGGGATACGATTAATTAATTAACATTAATTACTAATAATAACATATGTAAAAGAATATAAATATTTCCAAAAATTAAAATTTATTCAACAAAAAAAAGTTGTACCTAATGGACATGGTATGCCCAACTTTCATGAAATTTGTGATCTCCTCGCTAGGCATGCAAATTGGAAGCATGCTTGGGTGGTTGTTCATTTTTGGCTTAATCATGCCATCCTGTGACGATTGTTTTTGATGCCAATAGTTACGTGGCTAGCATTCAATTGAAGGTTCAGTTCTTCAGCCTTGTCAATTACTGCATGTCGCAGGAGGAGAGACAGCGGCAGGCCTCAACTTGCTTGCATTGGTCATTATCTGCTTCAATTGTCAATACCAAATTAAAATACATAAAAATCCATGCCTTTTTATATGACTCTGAATGGTCAAATTTGTGCTCGAGAGACTATGAATTTCACCTCAAATCCAAATAAGTGGTTCACGTTAAATAAGCACGTTTTCACTTATATTTTCAATTATCATTTTTTGATCACTGTGAGAATTGTTGCAAGTTTTCTTATATACTAAAATTTCAAGTTCAATAAACTAAGATTTTTCTTTCTAACAAACGTTCAATTAGTTAAGTTAAAATAAAAATTATTTTATTTTTATCAGATAAATTTACGTTTGATAAACTCAAATTCGAAATAGCATCATTGTTTTTTTTTTTTAATATTTATCAGCTAATATTGTCGGAAGAGGAGCACGTCGATGACGGGGTGAAAAGCACGAATTTAGAGGCCCACTCAATTTATTGATGTTAGTTGTTGTTGATAAATTATCCGATTCTGAAGAACCTTTCACTCTTACAAGCTGCCTAGTTCCTGTTCTTCGTCAAGGTCTTGTAGTTTCTTTCTCTGATTTGGCTTTTACTTGAGTGTCCTGTCTCTCAAGTCTGAACCACCGCGATGGAAAATTGCTGTCAATCCAACATGGTCCTACCCCAAACCCAAATGACAATGCTAAGATAACTAATTGATACGTATGTGCTAGTACTACTTGTAGAGACTGACTTATCCCAAGTACATTAAAAATATATATAAAAAAAAAGTAATTATAGATTTCAATTAAAAAATGAAGGGCCAAATAAATAATGATATAATGCTAAATAATACACGTTGTAAAGTTAATGATTTAATATCTCACGGAAAGACTTTTTTTTTTTCAAATTCTTTACTATTTTTCATGTTTAAATCCAAACATGAATTGATATATAATAACATCTCTTTATTAAAAATTTAAATCCAAATACTAATTGATATATATATAATAACATTCAATAATAAGAATTTGACTTAACTGATATAATATTCTTGAAAACTTATATTTAATGCAATATTAATATGTAAATTCTACATATTTATTGTGAATTCAATATTATCATATCATTAATAAATAAATTTAAAATGTGAAAATTGTAAAAGTTATTAAATTTTCAATCTCTATCTCGATCTTGGTTATGTAAAAACAGATGACAAATCCACAAGAAGATGACGTCTTAAACGTGGATCATACGTAACAGTAATAGGCCAGCTAATGGCCCATGTAAGAATAACACGTGTCATGTGATAGACGGCCAAGATTGATTTCGTAGTCATTGTCCTTTGAATACGAGGGCGAAAGCATGAATGGCAGAATATAGTAATAATGAAAACTTGTTATGGAGTTTGGAAGAATTAATATACAGTTCACATTCAACAGTGCTACAATTATATTTACTAATATCTTACCCTCTCCATTGTGCCAGAAAATAGAAGAGAGACATTGAGAGTGAGAGAAGGGAAGATGAGCTTCTTGAAGATATACAAGTTTTTGTTACATGGGGTGTTGAAGCTAGCTGGGATAAGGCCCCACACCATAGAGATCGAGCCAGGGACGATTATGAACTTTTGGGTCCCAACTGAAACCATTAACAACACCAACACGAAAAGAAAAAAGCCTGCCGTAGTTTTCCTCCATGGCTTTGGCTTTGATGGTATTCTAACATGGCAATTTCAGGCGTTAGCTTTGGCCAAAGAGTACTCCGTTTACGTCCCGGATTTCCTCTTCTTCGGTGGTTCCATCACCGACAAGACGGAGAGGTCGGTGGAGTTTCAAGCCGAGTACATGGCCAAGGGTTTGAGAAAGCTGGGTGTGGAGAAATGTACCCTGGTGGGGTTGAGTTATGGAGGAATGGTTGGTTTCAAGATGGCGGAGATGTACCCTGACTTGGTTGAGTCCATGGTGGTGACCTGCTCGGTTATGGCCTTGACTGAGTCGATCAGCAATGCTGGACTTGAGCGAATTGGGTTCCCAAGCTGGGCAGATTTTTTGCTTCCAGTGTCAGTTAAGGGCGTTGAGACCCTCCTTCAAGTTGCTACTTACAGTTTCCCAAAGTTGCCTAATTGGATTTACAAAGACATTTTGGAGGTAATATAGTTTTAATTTTGTAATATTAATTTAAAGGAAAACTTTTCATTATTTGGACTAATATTCGATAGGACAAATATCAGTTATTTTGTTTGGTTGGATTTGATTACTACTTAATTTCATGCATAAACTATATATCTTTAAATTATTGGAAGTGGCATTCATGTTGAGAGCTAGGATATATTTTTAAGAAATTGTAATTCCTTTTTCTTTTTTTCTGTTTTCATAATTATTGTAGGGGATCTTTATTTACAGAAAGGAGAAAGTGGAACTCCTTGAGGCTTTGGTCATTAGTGACAAGGAATTTACCATTCCTTGTTACCACCAGGTAATTTAGCAACTAAGTAAGCAGAATATTGTTAATTATTTATTTCTCCTTCTTTTTTATCTGCCAAAATTGGGTGAAGTGTATTTGATAAGGTTGATAAAACTATTAATCAACTAATAGTTAAATTTAAAGTTAAAACAGTCAACTGTTGGATTTATCTATTTCATCTAATAGATGATCAACAGCATATTAAATGACCTTCATTTATAATTAATATGTATTTATAATAAAGTTGAAAACTCGATATCAACAAAAAATTTAAAGCATGTTTAAATTACTTGATTATATATTGATATGATATGTTAAAGAAAATTCGCCATTCAATTTTACCTTTTTAAGATAAAAAAATTCTCTTCAGTAATTATTAATCGTTCTGTTTTAAGTTAATTGTCTCTTCTTAAAAATTAATGTTCTGCCATTGTTTGTCACACTCTTCTGTAATAATCTTGTGACCCCTAAATATAATCTGCATTAACAAATAAAACAATCTTGTGATCTTATATATATATATCCTACAGTTAAATTAACAATTATAAAAATAAATCAGAATCAATTAAATTATAAATATCTTTCATTTTTAAGGATAAATGAGATATCTTTCATATTTTCCTAATTAAGTGTAACATATATATATCTTCATAAGATTTTGCAATTGACTTTCTATTTACTAGAGAAACTTGTATGTATATGTCTACCTGTCAACCGGTTGTAAGAAAGCAGGAGGCTTGTCACGTCTGTTATCATCAACAATATTCTTTTGACTAAAACAGAATTAATTAATTAATTTCATAAAACAAATAAACCTACTCCGCCCTTTTTAATATTTTCTAAAGGTCAACCTGCCATACACGACAATGATAGTTCATATGAATAAGGAAAATTAGGGTTGAACGAGGCCAGTTTGATTACTTGTTGCAGAGTATATATCTTTTGTGGGGGCAGAATGACGAGATTTTTGACTTGGACACCGCCCGCAACTTGAAACAGTACGTTTCGCTAATACCTAAACTGTTTATGAAGTTACATGCGTCTAATATATTGTTACTGCATGATGATGAGTTTAAATTCATTTTGACAGGCAAATCGGAGAAAAAGCAAGTCTAGAATACATAGAGAAATCAGGTCACCTCGTTCAATTGGAGCGACCATTCGTGTACAACAGCCACCTCAAGAAAATTCTTGCTTCCATTTGGTCAAAAGAGAGAAGTCATGCCATCGATGCATTTCCGCAGCCGAAAAAGGAGTGATCACCTAGTCTTCGGAATTGAATTTTATCTTGTTCACATATAGGCCAAATCAGCCACAATGACAGTTTCTACGGGTACCCTAGGTTTCCGCTGTCGGTAGGCATGATGCTTTTATGGTATATTTGCCCTGTTTTTCTATGCAATTCTTAATTTCTGGGTATTCTGTATCGATGATTCTGCGTTTGTACTTTGAATGAGTCTACGAGAGTACGTATCACTGCTCGTGTCGTTATTCTTCCTGGTATCTTTTTCGGACTTTTGGTTTGTTTTTATCTGCTTTTTTGTTGTCAAATTGAATATACTGTTAACAATTAATCAGGCATTTAAAATGTATACACTGCAATGAGAACTTTTCTACAGGTTTAATTAGTTCACAAGACAATTTAAGTTTAGCTCTCGTCTGATTCAGCACATACGTTCTGGGAGTTTCTTCTGCTCGAACCCAGCTCTGTCAAAAACCCATTTAAACTCAACATGTCCGGAAGCGATTCTACCACGTGGCCCTCCAACTGGCTACAAACAGGAGTGTTCATACTTGGCTGATCTGAGTTAGTTTGCAGTTCGAAGAATGAAAAATTTGACTGATTTGGATTGAAATAATTGGGTCTTGGACTATGAATCTGATAGCAATTAATAAGGTTGCAAAGATTTATCGATTTTGAATTTTTTTTTTTGGCTTTAAACCAAATAGTGAACACCCTCATGTTCGTTACACTTGTAATCCGACAAAATGTGTGATCGTGGCTACGAAATTCATGTTCTTCTACTCTACTATATGTTCTGAAATATCTGCCAAATTGATAAAGTAAAGAGAGAGAGCAAAAACGGGTGAACTCCTTGAAGATGTACCCCAAGCCCTTGCCGCATTGGCTGATGAAGCTAGCGGGAGTGAGGCCCCGAACCATTGAGATCGAGCCAGGAACAGTCTTGAACTTTGGGGCCCCAAAGGAAACCACTACCAAGAGAAAAAGATACAAACCCGTTGTGGCGTTCCTCCATGGTTGTTGTTGACAAATAAGCTCTGCTTGCAAAATAAGGAGCAAGTTCCAACTTCAGCACATTTCTGTTGAGCATATGCCTGGGCGTTTAAAGGCTAAACGTCGAGTCCTGTATTAATTTAGTCCATTTAGATTATCCGCCAACAGAGTAGAGCTAGTTAATTTTTATTTAGAGATCAAGGATTAAGAAGAATAAAAGTTAAAATTTTTAAAATTAATATATTGAACTTAACATTAATAATAAAAATTTTTATAATAAACAATAATTTTATATAACGTATAAATTAAAAGAAACAAAAAGAAAAAACTTATAATAGTGCCCTAAGATACTTTTGTTCTATGATGGCAGTATTTTTTTTAATATAAACAACTAAATTATTTATAAAAAACTTATCATCTATTTTATTCAAAATCTTGCCTTTCTCAATATAAACAACAAAAAAATGAATATAGTCAATATCTAATATTTTTATTTTATTATATTTAAGTTTATAATACTAAATATTAAATTATAATGTATAAAATATAAATAGCTAAATATGATATACAGAATTAATAATTTTTTCTTATACTCAAGATAATTTTCTTTCAACTAAATATAAAATATAAAGCACATTAAAAACATATACTCAAATTAATTTTTTCTTATATAATTAAGATTAAAAAAAATTAATATATTAATGAAATTTTAAATAACAACCAATAATGTAATACTAGAACTTATATTTGAGAATTACATATACAATAATTTTTTAATTTTTAAAAATTAAAATTATTAAAAATAAAATTTACATAACAAAAAAAAACTATGATAAGTAGGAGATATAACTTATATAACAAAAAAAATAATTGATAATTCGTAAAAATTTAAAAAAAATCTATAAAAATTTAAAATATATGAGCAAATAGAATATAATTAAAAAAATAAATAATAATATTATAAATAAAAAATTAAATAAAAATTTTACCTTTTTATAATTTCATAATACAAAGACAAAAAAGAAAAAAAAAGATAGGTGGAAGAACTTAAAAAATAAAAAAAATTAAAAATTTGAGTAAAATTGATTATATTAATTATTTAGTATATTAATTATTTGTAACATTATTTTATTATTTTTAAATTATATTAATTGTTTAATAAAAAT
>NW_018397261.1:6333903-6368948 GCF_002168275.2 Theobroma umbraticum
ATCATAAAAAAATATGATATATAAACAATTTCAAATTTTTTGGCCCCCCAGCCCCACCACATTACAAAGGGACGCTCCGCCCCTGTCCGCCAAAGGTGGCCCAGCTCGATTATAAATGCCTTCCACGAGAACTCATAAGAGGAAATCCATACTGTCATCACATTACTTGAATCTATTATATAAACAGTAATGGCTCTTGAACTATTCCTGTCCTTTATAATTTTTGCAGACAAGAACTGAAGTACTCCAAAACCTGTGAAATCTCTTCATTCCCTTTGAAATGCGTATGTACCCTTGACATAAGGCTTCATGAATTATTATGATTTGTGATAGTATTTGAAAAGGAATTTCCTTCCAAAGCAATATGTACCTATTGGCCATAGATTCCTAGCTTCTTACATCTCTCCGGTGTCTCACATATTTAGTAAGCATATTCCATTTTTTTTCTTGAAGGAATCATATTTTATGATACTCATTAAGACACGGTGGGTACATGGGCAATTAAGAAATTATAAAAGCTACTGAAAATAGATAGTTTTCATTACAATTCATGAAGTAAATTAGCCCAACCGCAAGAGGTACAAAAGGGAAAGGGGCTTTGGGTAAGAGAGGAGGGACAGCGGTTTTTCACATGTTGATTCGCATGTCTACGCAGTAATCTGGCGTTAGGATATGGTATAAAGGTAGGCCAAGCTTGGGACTTCACTGCAGCTTAAGGTACCTTATAAGCCTGCAAAAGTAAGCAAGAAAAAGGAAGGAAGCAATCTCAGCTTAAGAAATTAAGAAAAAAACAAAAAGGAAAAGGCAAAAAGATAATATAAAATTGTTCGGAGGACCTTTATCTCTCTTGACTGTGTATTGACCAAATTTTATTGTGTTTATTCTCCCAACTATGGTGCTTAATGGTAATATAAATTGTCGAGAGCTGCTCAGGTAGGAATTGTAAGAAGATTCTACAGATTCACACATTAAAAATATTTTTCTCATAAGGTTGTCTACCCTTCTTTGTTTTTTTGTTCCTTTTCCAAGAGAAGATGTGTTTCAAAATCAAGTTGGAGTTTGGGTTGAAGTTCATGTGCGCTTTCTGTTAAACAAGAGACAGGATAAGAAACCGAAGGTAATGCGAGGAGTGAGTTTGTGGAGTGTGGTAGGGCTTGGCGGGTCTAGAATTGGCCTTTTGGACAAACTGAATGGTCAAATGGACCACCTAAAGTTTGGAACTTGTGATCATCTGATATGGATCTTTTAACTTTTCTGAGGCCTTAAATTTGGCGCAATGTGGCAATTATCAACTGATTTATGTTTCGTTGAATTCGAACTTTTGTTTAGAGCCATAACATTATACAGGTCCCTTCAGATTTATTGATACCAACAAAAAAGCGGGTAATGCCGTGACCAGTCTGCAGGCTTCGGACAGATGTTTTGGGCCGCCAGCTACTTTTGCAACTTTGCAATCATAGATTGGTACGAATTGCACACTGATTGAAAGAAGTTCCCGACAAAGTCATGTAAATTGCATCTAAATTAACACTACATGCAAGATAAAAATAGAAGAGAAGGGAGGCCAAATTTTCATTTAGCATTACCTTTCTTCTTCATCTGCATTGCCAGTGGACCTGTAGTTAGGAATAGGAACGCGACCGGACTCGATGTGCTTAAGGTCTTCAATAAGGATTTCATAGTGTCTCTTCACTGCTTCAGCAGTTTTTCCGCCGACAGCCTTAGCAACATTGTGCCAACGATCTGGGGTGTCTTTATCGTACTGGGCCAAAGCCTTTTCGAACAGTTTGTTCTGCTTTGCTGTCCATGAACCTGAATCTCTGGACTCTAGAGAGCTTGACGCCATAACTACTATGCAAAGTTTAAAGCAAATTAAAATGGATTCAAGATTGTTTGTAAAAAGACTACTGCAGACTAGGAAAAGAAGAGTAAGAAGAGAAGAAAAGAGCAAAGACGATTTTAGTTGAGCAGTGGCTTGTGCTAAAGATTTCCATGAGCGCTCTACTTATAAGCAGTGGAGAAATGATGGTGGGGTGGAGCAAGTTGGCGAATCTATGTTGACAAAAGGCAGCATAAGTATGACCCGTCTCCTTTGGAACCACAAGATTGATCAGGACAATGTAAAGAAAGAGAGGGAATGGAATCAGTTTCAAAGGAAGGGTTCTAAAATTTTTATATTTTTTTCTCTAAATATAATTATGACTAAAAGCACTCTAGACTCTATAGATCATGGACGGGCTATCTTAATCAGCAGCTAGTATTTATAATTATAGGAACACAAGCCATGAGCCTTTCTTTCAACCAAGTGCATTAGCAGAGCAGGTGTCTGGCAATTGTTGAACCAAGCAAATTCTGTTACCAACTTCAGAAAAATATAACTTATTAGTGTTTTCAGTGAATTCACAAACTGGGTCTTTGGCTGTTTTAATCTTAATCTGGTAATAAGTCTGGACTCGGTTGAAGACAAATCTAATCTCTTAAACATCAAATGGGTTAAAATAGGACTTGGCAAGGAATGCAGAAGCTGTAGGACTACAGTACTTTTACCAGAAAACAACAAAACCCGATAAATAGATCTTTTATTAGAAGATTTTCACCCAGTGGACAGGCATGCAATTGTAACCTGTCTGCATAGCTTTAGGCTTTTTACTATTGGAGTGGTTATTTGTCGTTGTCCTGTTCTAACAATATTCACCATTCACGCCAGGAATAAAAGCATCCTCCGCTTCACTTGAACTTATCACATTGCCATTTCCTACCTTGTCATCTTCGGGTGTCATATGATACTTATCACGAATTCTTTTCTTCTGTGTCTTATTCGGCCCTCGATTAAATCTACAAAATCAAGTTGTATGTAACAGCAGTAATATAGTAATAAGGAAAAGTCTTAATTGTTGGAACCATTCAAGAGAAATGGATAACTCCTTCACATATCAGACTCAAAATATTGGCCTCAGACGGCAGTGAACTGATATTAAATCTATTGGACTCAGAAACATACTCCCAAGGGTAAGAGGGCAGCTGGGAGCAGTGTGGTTGATGCAGTTATGAGTCGTTTCAGATCGTTGGAATTGGAACTCCGAATGTTTTCCTTCAACAGTATTCCAAAAGCTTCTGGCTGGCTACCTGCTGAAAGCCTACTATAGATCATGTGTATACAGTATACATAGATGATAACAGTAGGGATTGTTTTTTTTGTTGCATGTATCAGTACAGTCAACAGGTGCTGCTGGTTTTCTCTTCGGATAAGGGGGTGGGTGGATTCTGTGTCAGTTGATTGATTTAGTGGGGTAAACTTTTTTTTTTCACCTTTGCTCAGTTAGTCAGTCTCTCTTGTTCTACGCTTTGTCCATTTCCCTTCCCTATCAAAAGCTGGTCATACGAGATCAATCAAAAGCTGGTCAGGAATCCAGTCAGGGAGCAAGCGAGTACTTTGGTAGGGAAAACCTGATGCCAGATTCCTAGAAAGCAATGCCGCTAAGAGCTAAATTACATGTTGTGCAAGTGTTTAGTTTAAGCTTAAAGACGAATTTAATGCTGACAAAAAATTCCAGGCTTGTAGGATTTTCTTTAATCATTGAAATTCTCAAATATCTCTACGTACGAATAATCCAAAAAAGCACTAAAAAATAAAGAGATGAAAGAGGAGAAATGGACAATGCGCATATGATCATTTTGATAGCTATGCCAAGAACATTTTGCCCGATCAATAATTTGTGAATAAAGTGATAGAATCTTTTGATCTTTTTTCTTCTTTTTTGGAGGTGAGCTAATTGACTGATGTGGATATTAAGCACAAATAGGCATTGAAATTTCTTCTTTAATTCTGACCATAAACGGATACAACATATGATTGTTGGGTCATCGTCTTGAGGACCATAGCACTGGTCCAGGCTAGTCATAACGCTCGTGATATGGAAAGTCATTTTTCATGGACACCCAATGTTTTTTTATTCTGTTTTATGCAATTATCTCCTCCTTTTCTATGTTTTGACTGAGTTTGCAAACCATTTTCCAACTATGGGAAGCTACATGTTACTGATTTTAAAGCCTTAAATGGCATAAAAATTTTAACCAAGACCAGAGTAAAGGCTTTCTACCTTATTTATCCTTTTTCCCTGTCATTCCTGCAGAACACAGTTCAAATATCCATTCAGTTGGCTAAACTGGTGATATATTTCCGTCCTTGTTACTAAGACTTCTAGGAATCCAAAAATGGTAGCCCCCATGCAACAAGTTGCCTTGGGTGCATGAACTGGGGGAAGGATGGTTGCTCTTTTGTAACTTGCCAATTTAATTATGGGTCGAAACGATTTGTGGTAGAAGAGAGGTAGTAAATGGTGGTCCTATGGATTTTACATTGATATTTTGGGGGTTATCAACATCTAAACATCAGCGTTCGAAAAGGGTACATTCTCTAGGGCCTATAGCCTATACCAATTGACCGTTTTTTGTTGCCGTTTGTGGTCCTTTCCTAGCAGGTTGGAACGAACCATGGAAAGGTTCTCTGGTTTGGGTTTTTAATTCCACTTAATTAGTTGTGAATGATAGTTTGTCTACGTAGCCTACTAGCCTGCCCTCTCTATCAGGAATCAAGCCCCAGAATCCAGACGGTTTTGGCAGCACCCAGCTCGTTTCATATCATTGCTGGGCCATGAAAGTTGAGATGGGGAACTGTGACTTTCCCAGAGCCCAAGAAGTCCACCACTGGCTCGTAGAGAGGGGGAATCTACGATTTTGGCAGGCAAGTAGACAACACTTGTCTGAGCTGTTGTTTGCTTTGAGGATAAGCAGATAAAACGTACGCGTCCTGTTTACCAACCAAAGGGAATCGCGAAAAAACCTTTTTCCATTTTGACAAAGTGACGGATATGATATTTACATGCCTGCGACAGCTTGTTTTAATCATTTGCAAGAAGAAAAAGTCGGGTAGCGAAGTGACCTGCAGCTGATAATGGATTTGTGGGCATGAGTCCATCCGATAAAAAAAGAGGAAGCATCAGAAATAAAGTGAAATATATATATATGAAATATGAAATTCTTTGCATATAAAAAATAGAAGCAGATTCTAACCTCACCAAAGCAGATTCCAGATAAGTGCTTCAAAAATGAAAACGTAAGTTGCAAACCTCCACATGCAGGAAGTTTGCCACAGGCTTTAGCAATTTGACATATATTTCTTATTTGTTATTTTCTTGATTTTCCTCTTTGAGTTGGTAACATGTTTGACACTGTAATTGATAGAAATTATAGTATACAAAGCAATTTTTTATGTGACTAACATACCCCTAAAACATATCCTTACACTCAAGTGCATACATCAGAAATTAAAAAAAAAAAAAAACATTTTGTATTCATTAGACATCTCAAAGGAATAAATATTACAAAATTTCAAGACACGGGTCTAACTTGACCTGGTATCAAAAAATCAGACTTGAGCAGTAGGTTTTTTGGTTTTCAATCCAAACAAATTCTCAAATAATTTTGGAGCCATGTCAGGAAGGATCATAGGCTCAGGAGCCATGAAATTGACAATCTTCTCATGGACATGATACCTACGAGAATGTTATTAAGGAGGAAATGTAGAACATTAGGAAATGCACTAGATTAGTATGAACTCATTACATTGGTGCCAATTCAATAAGATATGAAAACTGACCTGATCTTGCGACTCTTTGAGGCACGCCGATCAACTATTTTTCTCTTCTTAGTTTGCAGTCTTTTCAGGGCATAGAAGGCTGCCTCTGTGGTCAATCAATAATAAATTTTTTATTTCTTTTAAAAAAAGGACTCTTACCACACAACCTGCCTACAATTAATCATGCAAGAAAAATTTTACGAAATCATAGAGAATATTTACCAGATGACGTAGGGTCAACAGTCTCAAAAAATTCCTTCAACAGTTGCTGGTAAAATTCAGAATCATCCAGAAGTTCGGGATCACCTTCAGGTTGTGCTTCCTAAGCAAAGAAAGGATTCAAGATAAAAATTTTACAGGAGAAAAGGCAGCATTAATAACATGTATTAATTACAAAAGCAGCATTCCTATAGCACCTATACTAAATATTTAGATAGCAAAACCCTCTGTTTTATTTGGCTAAGCACTTATCACAACTTGACCATCAGTAACTTCTACCCCCATGATTTTCACCTAAACAAGACATTTCGATCCAATGAAGGTTTGTAAAGACTTGTAAAATAAACGGAAAAAAAAAATTAATAGAAACACCAGTTCATTTATTCAAGACTATAGTAAAATAAATATTACCACTCCATTAGCATTGTTAGTGCCCTCAGTAACCTGCACAATGAGATGGTAATCAATAAAACAGAAAAAAAAAAAATCATAGTACAGAGGGCGCACCAAAGCTGTGTCTACTGTTTTAGGTAATTTCAGCACCTTAAACTAGACATGTTTAGTAACTTACAGCCCCAAATATGCCAATGGTTGATCTTCTTTGTTGCATTTGCTTTATCATTCTACTTGGATCCCTCATATAGGCAGCAACTTGTTCACTAATGTTCTGGCATTGGAAGAGAAGAGCAAAGTGAGATTCAATTTACATCCTATAGGGCATGGATTCATTATCAGCTATAGGAGCAAACCGGATTAAAAGCTTGCAATTTGCTTTTGATTGCCGCAGCACCAGTTGTGACTTCTGTCTTTCTCTGCCATTTGTCAACTGCTTTATCTCTGAAAGCTGCTAGTCTACAAGATTCATGCATTGAGATTTCCAGTTAACTTACAATGCTCATATCAAGAACTATTATTTGCACAAGGAAAATTGTAGCAAGTGAGGATTAAATAAGATACAGAACATTTAGAGGAAAAAAAGGAAGCAGAAAGCACATGATTAAGCTCATCAAAACCATAAAAGCAATTTTGTGAATGTTCATTAATGCACTGATGCAAGCCTTCAGGCATCAACACACCATTCTCAATGCAGCATTTTTGAATCTAGCAATTTTGAGAGGAGTCCATAAAAACAGTCTGTAACAGATGATGACTTATACTCTTTTAAGCAAAGCATCTCCTAAAATATTGATCTAAAGATGTCCAATCCGGAATCGTAGACTTCACAACTCAAAGAATCTAGAGCATATATGAAATAGCATTGGTAAACACCCCAAGAACAATCAATTGACAAATGTGGCATTAATCAATGAATGAAAGCATAAGAAAAGAAGCTAAAGCAACCACCTCAGTAATTTCAGTTAAAGGCTAAACCACCTCATTCTTTCTACAAGATTCACTTTAGCTGATGAATATTATCATAGGAGCATTTCTTTGAACAGAAAATATCAGTTTAAATTGAGCAAAAAAGAAACAGCTGGAGATACCTTCCATTCATCTGAGATATCTGTTGCCACTCTTCATCATCTTCCTTGTCCAAGTTTTTAGAATCACTGGAAAGCTTCTTAGATGATTGACCAGCATTACCTTAAGGACAGGATGTGGGTTAGGACAATAAGAGCATTATCAAGATCCATAATGTGCAAGCTTAGTAGTAATTGTTTGACGTTGAATGTTTATATAATCATCCAGTCAAAGTAACACATCAAATCATACATTCAGTGAAAAGAACATAAACAAAAAACCAAAAAGATGATAGAAGACAAATTTGATAGATTTGCAGTCACATATTACAGAAGGATCTTCTAGAGTTTAAAAATTCAACAGAAAATGAAAGATAATGATGAAACTATTCTCGTAAGAATCACAGTCTAAAATACCAGATTTGGCGTAATATATAAATTGATAGATATTTAAGTACTTAGTTACATTGAAAGAAAGAGGAACTTCTGAGGTAGAAGATAAACGTAATTAAAATCAATAAAAGATTGGGATTTGCTATTAACTTAAACTAAACACAGCGTGACACATGATGTTGGCAGTGCATCAAAACTAACAAGGAGAATCAAGCTCATAGCATTTAAATAATATAAATAAAGCTTCTGTCAAGTGACAGGATGCATATTGATAAAATTTGACAAAAGCAATCGGTGTCATACCATCTACAGATTGAGCAATTGATGGATTATTCTCCAGTAAAGCCTGACAATTTGATAGTAATACGAAAAAAAATCAGAGGAAAAGGAATTTCATGGTTAGGTAGTTAAAGGCAGTAACACATCCACAACAACTAATCAACTGCTAGTCAAATATTATAAGCAAATAAGATAGAAAATAAGCAGGCAAGAGGTTTCTTGAGATCAGCCATACCTCCTGCAGTTCCAATAAAGAAACTAAAGTCTTCTTTGATGAAGTAATAAGGTCTGAATATCCAACATTGACTCCTTCATCTGCAGCACAAAATGAAGACCTAACTGGGTCCTGATAGAAAAGCCCTCACATAAATCCTATATGAATAAATAAACAAATATTCCAATCCAGTAAAGAACACAAAAGACACAAAAAGGGAACAAAAGGGTACCTGCGGTAGTCTATTTGAACTACAGAATGCTTTCTGAAGTAAGAATCTAAACTCAAGAGTTTTATCCCAGAGAGCCTTGGCAAAAGAAGGAGAAGGTTAAGCAAGTTGAGAGCAACACACAACCAAAAAAAACAAGATAGCTATAAAAGTAAATGGAAACCTTGATCACGGTACTCAAAAATAGTTATTCGTAACGATGGAAAGCCAAACGTCATCAGAGTCAAGTTTATATAAATGCAAAGAAAGATAATACTACCTTTTGGTTCTTCACTGCTTGACCCTTCTGAACATCTTCATCCTTATGACGCTTGAGATTCCTCAATATATCTCTAAATGAAAACCAAAAATAAAAATAAAATAGGAAGCTTACAGAAACAACATAATTTTACCTATAAAATTAAATTCTTCTCTGATTCCACACAATTCTACAACAGAATTTCTAAAATTTATTGTAAAAAGAAAGTCGTGACACTGATTAAATTATAAACAAACTCAATCATCTCAATATGTTTCCACACCCAAAATCTGTTAATGTGTATAGTAAACTAACCAAAATCCAATCTAACCTACAAAATTAGAAATGCAAAGGAAGCACCCAATATCGAATGTGGTAATTCAAGAATACGTTTAAAAAGAGAAAGAAAAAACTTGAAGGGGGAATGCTTACTGTTCCTGATGGTGAAGATCCTTATACTCTTTTTCAAGCTCTTCCATCTCACCATCTTTGTCCTCTTCTTCTGATCCTCCCTCGTCTCCTTCATCGCTATCTTCTTCTACTTCTTCTTCTCCATTGTCTTCATCAACCTCTTCTTCTTCATCTTCCTCTTCATCATCATCTTCTTCTTCTTCCTCTTCCCTATCCCCATTAACCATTAATTCCTCATCTTCCGAATCATCGAAGTCCTCCAAGGCCACATCTCTACCTCCAGCTTTTCCCCGTCGCTTCGAAGATAACCCCATTTTTCCAAGACCCTCAATTTGTAAAGGACACTGAGAATTCCAACCCCACTTACGAAATCGAAAAACCAAAAACCCCAAAAATCAACACAAAAATCAGTCGCGCCAGGAATCAATATCATTCCCCTGTCATTTACAAATTTTTAGTTCACAACAATTGAAAAGATGCGTTTGGGACGTTGAATTTCTGTAAACGGCATCAGTCAAGGGTTTAGGGTTTAACTACGTCTGCTTGGGCATTCAACAGGCCCATTTTTCTCTAGGCTGAGCTAAGGAACTCGATATTCTTAAACAGCACAAAATGGGCTTTAAACTTAATGGGTCAAAAATGGGCTTTGTACTGAATTGGGCATAGGTTCCACTTTCTGTTATTCTCTCTTACAAAGTTGCCATAGTCTTTCTCCATCTTTCCAAGCTAAGAATCATGGTCTCTCTTTGGCTCTATTTGATAGATTGCATTGCAGAGATTATCAATTGCTTTAATCTTCTCTTTTTTTAATAGAAAAGAGAAATGACAAAGAACTATCATTTTCATTTGACAAATTATATCTATATGTCTGTAACCCCACCATATTATGGCAGGGTGATGCGTACATGAGTTCAACTTCCACCATTAACATCCCCAACCTTCACCCTTTTCCATTTTCCATTTGTTGAAACTTGGTCTGAAAAGGATGATCATGATTCATATTAGACCTCTGAATTATGTTTGAGAATGCTTATTTATTTCCCATTGGCATTGGGCACTTCAAGGTTTATACAAGGTTGGGGCCCTTTGACTTGCCTACTTCTGAAGTTCAATCAATGTTTGTTAATGCAGATATGGGAAGAATCTCAAAGCCATCAGGCATCAGATTTTGCAGCCTTTGAAAAAACTTGAGTGGTTCTTTTTATTTTTTATTTTTTCTTATCCCTCTCAGAGAATCCACTTCCAGGCTTTCAGCCTCCTCCAAGTCTTTCTGTCAATTGCTTGCTTGAAATAATGATACAACCATAGACCATTTCTTCTTTAGTGTATTTCCCAACAAGAGTGCTATGGAAAGGAGAAAGAGCAAAGAAAAACTTTCCCCTTCTCTATCTCCATTCTCAAATTCTCAACTTATCATCATACATCATATATTATAACAATAACTCATGACAGCTGGTTCTCTCAAAATCATTTTTGACTTTGTTTGTATCCAACCAAACACAATCATAATCTTGAAGTACTCATTCCCCACCAGCTTTACAGTTGTAGGCACTCACAGTAAATTGCCCAATCCATGCCCCCTAAGCCTTCTGTACTATCATAGCCCTTAAGCCATGAAAGTCCCCTTTTGCTGGGCTCACCACTGTCATCATTTTGTAATGACTAATAAAGCATGACTAAATAATGCACAGATATACTAAATGACAACAGTTTTAAGGTAATTATTAGATAGATTAGTGGGTTGAATAATTGGCAGGCTATTTATCATTGATCAGCTTCAGGCTTCAAAGACTCAGCTTGCCAATCGTTTTGGTCAATCTTGAGAAAACGTTCAACCGGCCATAAAGGTGAGGACTTGAAAGTCATGGGGAGTGACTGATCATTTCAATTGAGGCCAAAATATTTGGTACTGTTGTCCATATTAAATTTTCCTGCAATTGTACCTATCGTAGGAATCGTACAACTGTTCTTGAATTTAATGGCCGCTGGCTTCCCTTCTCCAGGTTTCACTCCATGATGATGCTATACGGTTCACACGGCACATCAAACATTAATGTATTATGTACAGAAACACAGGCATTTCCAAAGAATGAATGAATCTAGATGAAGCATTCCTTTGCCATTTTAATTACAGATTTAATCCCTGATAGTATATAGGCTCAGCTGCTGGACCTGCACGTTTTTAAAAGATAAGAACAAACAAAGAATATGTTCTCCGGTTTTCATACCTTGAAAGGAAATAGGAATAGACAGATATGGCATGCATTGAGACTTGAGAGTAGCCAAAATCCTTCAAAGCAGTCTCCTACAGCTACTCCCTATGGTTTCCCCGCCCACCATCACTTCATCTTTCTCACCCTAAAATATTCCAGCTTATGCCTCAATGCCCTTACTACAAAATCTATTGTCAACAATTATATAAATAAATATTGCTGAGGCCCTCTCTGTCTTTGTTCTTAAAGGGTTATCCATAAAACTCTCATGTGATAGTGTCTCTGCTATTGCTTATCATTTTAAATACAACCCAACACTTCTTTGCTAAAAATTGGGTTTTTTATCTCTGTGTCTTTAGTTGCGGAAACACTCATTAATTAATTTAGTCTAAGCATTTCAAAAGGTATTATCTTTTAGCACCCTTTTTCTGAAATTTAGTGGATGTAAGTGCATCTAGGTATATATGTATATGTTGACAGATACATATAAAACTACAGCTCGCAACACTACCTAAAAGCTAAAAGAAAACATAATTTTAATGAATTTTTGTTTTAGGGGACAAACAAAAACCAGTGGAAAGTCAAATCCCATTTCCTTTGATAAGGTTTAAAGATGATGTTAGGTGGGAAGATCAGTTCCCCCCACGCTAGCTGGCTGGAATAATCTTTATAGCGTCTTATTAGTATGTGAATGTAGACTTGGATAATCCTTTATCTACAAATTTGTGTCTCCAGCTCGACGGTCACCAACGTTTTTATTCTATTCTAAGACTAAGATAGTCTAGTAGGAGTATTTTTTCTATTTCCTTTTTTTCATTATTCTCTTTGTATTTTGATGATAAAAGAAAAGTTACGAATAACAGAACAACAAGTGCAGCCATAGAATTGGCAAAGTAAACTTCCTTTTGCAAATTCTTGAACTCCCTTCACTCTTTTCTCGAACTCTTCTGTTCAAATGCATTGATCCTCCCCATTACAAGGGTAAGTATTTGTCCATTCTCCTTTTTGGTATCTTTGGAGGAGCACAACAGAGTTTTTTTTTCTTTGCTTTCCGATGTAAGTTTGTCAGAAAGACAAGTAAAGGATTTACTCGGAACAGACTTAACTTCATCGAAATTGCAACGAGTCCAAGTAGCATCATGACCAGCTACAAATTGCAAAAAACTGTAGTAGCACTGATTCTGGGATGTTGGCTTTTGCCATGATGGTGAAGCAGCTGTAGAGACATGAGAACTTGTCTTTACTGCTGTCTTTGATGCTGCAGCTGGCGTATTCTGCCTTTGACCTGTCCCTTTGGGTCTTTGACTGATCAGCTGTTATCCAAATGGCATATATGTGCATGCATCCTACATGTGTGTGAGTTACGAGTTATGTGCCCCCTGCGACGCTTTCAACTCGTCTTTCTCAAAGTTACTCTTCTTATCATCTTCATAATCTTCTTTTCAGAATCAAAACCAATCCCTTTTATGGAACAGGAAAAAGTTTAATCTGTCACATTAAAGCTAAGCCATGCACAAAGCCTTATCTTTTTTTTGTTTCTCAAGAAAGAAATCCTACCTTCGATAGCAACAACATTAATTGCCGGTGAATTTCATGGGTCCCTGATTCTTCATAGCTGAAGAAAGAAAAGAAAAGAAAAGAAAAAGTACTTGTAGTTTTTACATCTATAATTCTCCACAATTGAAGCTTGACGGCAATGAATTATGGTTTTCAATTTCATATTCAAATTCCCCAGATTTACCGTGTAGGTGAAGGCGTCTAGTTCCAGCCTTATCTATACTCAGTGTTGATAATAATCCAAGTGAACATTGCTATCTGACATTCTACATATAATGGGGCCAAAACATAGAAAATTTTCGACCAATTAATGTCCAGATGTTGCTTTCACTGGCTTTTACTTGAAAGTATGCCAGCAAGAAAGATGCCGCGCATCATCATTTCGGCCCAAAGGTACGTGCCCAATATTTTCAAGCCTTGTTCACTGCTACTGGAGCCTGGAGCCAGGAGCCTGGACTGGTTAGGGGGCACAATTGTGGTGAGACCCACTTCCCTAACCCAACAGGATATGACTCATAAAGGACATATAGCCATAATAATGTAGAAGATGTGGAGATACTACCTCATTTCTGAGGGCGTCAGCCGCAGAGGCGCAGTTATTAATTTGAGATGTAGCCTGTTGCGTTTGCATAACTCATAACTGTGGGAAAAATATTAGTGGCCTGCAGAGCTGGCAAGACAGTCTACTGTTCAGCCTATTCTCTACGACGTTGACTAACTTTTCCGGTGAAATTGGGTGATATTAGGAATCAAATCTTAGATCTCCCACAGTAGCAATAGTTCTCCTTGATGTCCCAGCACAGATTCCTTAATATCCTACCCTTTAAGTCTAGAAGTTTACAGTTTTAATTTTTTTGTTGCTAAAAAAATGCAGCCTACCTAGCTCTATATGAGCATCGAGAAGTGAATGTGTTTAAACGTGCAAGTGGCCGGATCTCAGAACAGAGGAGTTTACTGTAGATGTTGGTATCAAACGTCAGGTGGTTGGAACTTGCGAATCCAATTCATGCAATACATAAATGCACATACAATAATGTCCAAGGTCCCAACCCTTGATTTATTTTCTCCTTTTAGCATTTCTTTTTCTCTCAACTTGACAACCTTTCTTCGTGTCCCAAAATATATATATATAAGACTACCTTTGCTTTTCCATTTACTGTTTTTTTTACCTGTTTAGCCCATATGAGAGAGACTGAAACCCCCGAAACTTCAATTATTCTAAGCCAGTTATACCCCCCACGCCTCCGCTGGCATCTATCTGATAACAGCTTCTTCATGCATAATTAAGCAAACATGCATTCCATTCTACCCAAATGCATATATCTAAAAAGACACATCTACATGTAACTAAAAACCTATCAATTATATGGCACAGAATGAGGCAAAAAGGAGTATTAAGTATAATGGTATATAACACATACCATGTGTAATTTGCAGCAGTTAACAAGTAGCATTGACGAACAATTTTCATGATGACACTTGCTTGATATTGAAGGAAACCCGGTTTAGGTGGGAGTATGGAAAGAAATTTTCAAGAGGCTTTGTTCTTATTTTAATGTTTCTTCATTGAATAGGAATGAAACCTTCCCCTCACATTTCATCATCTAATTAGAAGTGTGGGTTTCCAACAAAGTTTCGAGTTTCTTTTCCATACAAAAGTGTGTGTTACATATGATGTTGTAACATAAAGATAACTTGTTGGTTTTAGAGACGCAGCTTTTATACTAGTATTTTTTTTTTCAGACTTTTAAAAGCTGGCAAAGATACGTAGAAGTTCTGTGATGCCTCACGGCTCTCGAAAAACAAAGCAAATTGAAGAACTACACAAAACATGGTACAAATGTGCATGCAAGATCGTCGGCTTTTATGATCAAGATTGTAAAGAGATCTGACACTAGTTGAGACAAATTTGATGCAAACGTTCCTTTACTTGATTCATAGATTGGGTTTAGGAATTTTCTTCAATGGAATATGCATGTAAATTCGATTCTTTTTATAGATGAAATGCATGGTTAATGCAATTCGAAATGATAACACCAACCGCCTCCAAGCAAATGGGGGTTGCAATTAATAATCTTTTCGAAGTTAAGACTCTATAATGATCGAATGTCGAGAAAGGGCAAAAAAAAAAAAGAAAAGGAAGAGCTAAAGAAAATTCAATGAATTCACATAGAACTAGGGCACATTGTTGCATTAAAAGAGAGAAAGGTAACCTATGGAAATCGTCCGTATGTGATTAGAAATAATAGCCTCAAGTGGAATGGAACAAGAGACGGAACAGTGTCCGAAGAGCCCCAACTCCATTGATCTCTCTCTCTCTCTCTCAAAATCCTTTATAATAGAGAGGGCCTGCAAGAACTAGGATGCCCTTTACATCGGATCTGCTGCAATATTTCATTGCCTCCTTCTTATAACCCATGTCTCTGCCCTCTATTATTATTATTTTTGGGTTTATCCAGGAAAGATAAGATGGGACGATACCAACTATGGTATGGATTTGGATTTGGCAATAAAACTTTGCTTGGGAAATTAGACATTCACACCATGAAAGGCCGTGTTGGAATAGTGACACCTCGTTTTCGCGTTCCTGGCACATATATGTTAGAGCATTAAATTTTATATATATATTGATGATGAGTAGGGATCGTATATCGCTACCTTAGCCATAAAGCTCAAATTTTTGTTCGCCATTGAATCTGATTGGACCACACTGGCACAATGACGTTTCACAGAGCAACAATGCAGTTTCTTACAATGTCTTATTCAGTCTTGTGGAAATCATCTTCAACCACTCAGCCTCATCGTCTCTCCTTGCATAATGTCCTCCTCCTTTTTTTTACTACAATATAGTACATATTAATATACTACTGTATCTAAGTAAGGTCCCAGTATGGTCACCATGATCAGAAATTAATAAAAACGAATAATATTTAAAGCGCAAGTACAAAGTTATGTGACATTTTTTATTTTATTTTTATTAATAATTAGAACCAAAAAAGAGTTAGGATGCAAATGGAAAACAGTCAAAACACCAGGAGGAAAAAAATTACCTAGAAGACTTTGAATAAATCTTATATCGAGAAAGGGAATGTGATGATAATTAAATTAATGCAGTCTTGAGTCTGCCCAAAAGGAAAGCATTAGAGATAAAAATTAACAAGCACTGTTCATAGAGCGCTGGGGAGATTCAGTTAATCCAAAATATATATAAAGAGAAAAGGAGCTGTATGATGAAGAGAAAGAGTCATAGCCCAAAAAAAAAAAAGAAATTGAAGGGCTATAAAGGGTAGTTTTCTGTTGACGAAGACCAGAGAGAAAGTGATGGAAGCAATGAGATAGAGAAGGAGAGGCCCCATTTGCCCTTTGTTGTGGCATAGGGTCATGTGTAAGTGCATGCAACTTGAGAGAGAGAGAGAGAGAGACTTACTACTAATAAAGTGGAGGGAGATGGGGAGAGGTGAAGAGGGCCCAGTTTGAGTGATAATGGAAGTAGCCTTCATCCTCTCTGGACTTGTTCCCACCAGTCCAAAGTATATCTACTACTACCCCTTACCTTCCAATATTGCTTCAAAGCTTCAAATGGCTGCATAAATCAATATGCAGCTACCTAAAGCTTTGATTATGACTGTAAGCTGTTAAATTCCAAGTATACACGTTAAAATCATGTGCGGTGTGGTGTGACTTTTATTGATACATTAATGGTGGATATATGATGATCAAGTTTAATTTTGAACTTTTACGAAAAGAGGAAAAAAGAATTTTGACATTTTAAGGAAACTGATAGATATTATATGGGTGTGATAATTGGTGGATAAGTGCATGATCAAGTTTTATCATACAGTTTTATTTGTATGTAATTTAAATAATTCTAAATATTTACTAAAAAATGAAAAATTTCAAAAAAACCATTGGCCAAGTGCATGATCAAGTCATATCATATGATGAGTTTTGATTTATTTGACATTTTACGATGTAACTAAACATTATTGATGGTGATCGTGAAAAGAATGAGATTAAGACGATTAATGATTAATAATTAGGTGAAGTAGTGGATGACAAATAACTAAAGACATACTCATCTATTAATACGGCAGCAATTAAAAATCATTGTCACTTGTCCAACCAAAGATCTTGGTGTCGCTTGGACTCCACCTTTTTGCCATCCAAAAATTTTCTCATTCGTTCAATCACTTTCTTAGTATAAACTTAAGTCGAGGGGAGCTCTAATATTTCAAAGTAATAGACAAGTTAATGACGAAGACTCCATAGCCCTTTTAACGACAAGACATGAACGAGTCATGTTCTATTCCTGCTGTTAAAACCAAACCCACATCCAACCACCTCATGAAATTTCATCGTTTTTTGTCGTGAACAGTGCCGAAACGAATTGCGTCAAACTTTACTGCAAAAAAATTAGAATTAATTTGACTTCCTTCCTACTTGGCATTTGCTTGCTAATTTCAGAACATTAATTACTAAGTTGGTTATTAAGCATTCTTTAATGAGAAGAGTAAAGACAAAGAAACAAAATTATTTAGCAGGGTCCCCTAATAGAATCTCAGGCAAATTTATGATTAGTTTCCACGCGCTTTTTACGCTCGTCTTCCACAACCAACAGTGCCTAAAAGTCGTGCTCTGCACGCGTAGATAGTTGGATTGAAAGAAGAAGTCCCCGAGAGCTGTCCGCTGTAATCTATTGCAACTTCCCAGGTAGCCAAAGTACCCAATCGAAAGAACAGAACCCCGTTTGACCACGTCAGCACTTTGACATGCCGGATCAAGAGCTCAGGTAGCTACCACGTGTTCGTACCCATGTGGGTGCAGACGTAACAAACGGCGAGCCTATCGCGCCCCTTTGAGGGCCCAGAAGCCCAGAGACACAACACTTTGGAGATGATCCTTTTTTCTTTGAGTTCCTGTGCACTATAAATTTAAAACTCTTAGATATTTATGGGATGATAGTACCAAATCATAGAGTAAATGATATCCACCACAAAAATATATAATATATAAAGTTTATATTTGATATATCCTAATGTATAAACTTTTACGTTATTATTTAATTATAAAATATCATTTTATACATACACAAAATAAATATTTTTAATTTTTTTTTATTTTTAACGAAGGGACATTATTTGTAGAATTCCCTTCCCAATTTAAAGAATAATCATTTAAAAGATTTTGTATGGTCAAGTGAAGTTTCTTATGCAATATTTCAATTGAGAAGATATGCCACAGAGTTGAAGCATATTTAGGTTATTGTTAAATATTTACAAACATGGAATCATTAGATTCTAGAATTCATGGGAACTCATTCCTTTAACATGAACTCAATGGTAAAAGCATTTGAGATGTCAACACATACTCAAAAACACTCTCTTGTCACGGATGGAATTGTGACATCAAAAGTACTAACAACCAATTTTGGTTCTGAAAGCACATCCACTACAAATCAACACCTCACGTGATCTCCATTTGATTATAAAGTTGACCAACTTTAGTCACTAAAACCTTTGATTAGATTTCACAATCCATGTTAATTATAGAAACGTCAATAAATACATATTGGGATATCAAATCATAATGATAATTAAGAAAAAAATTCAATTATAATAATTAGGAGATAAAATTTTAAAATTTTAAATGTATGGATTTAAATATAATTATAATATTTACACATAGTATCATTATTTCTGCCCTTAATTATTTCTCGAAATATAAGCTAACAATGTTTGAGAAGAGGATCATAGCGTATACCCCTAACAATATAACAAATGAATAAGATGGAGTAGCTGAAGAAGACCTTGACACTTTTGATATAAAACGGAGCTCTCTTTCTTTCCCTACCCTTTTCTCTTCTCTCCGGTTCCTCTTACAAGAAAAGGAAAAGAGAGGAAAGGTCAAAAAAGAAAAAGGAAAATAAGCCGTTTTTCCGTGCACCGGACAAGCCCACGTGGCGGTCATGTCAGTGGTCCCCACAACCCAAGGCCTCTGGTTATGGATACATTGGATGGCTCTCTGCCCCATTTTTCTTCTCTCTCTCTCTCGCTCTGCTCCCTAACTCCAGCCAAGATATTGATGATTTTTCTTTTTTTTTTGCATTTACTAATTCCATTTTTTTAATTTATTTTATTATATTTTGTTTATGCCACACTCACAATCCTAAATTCCACATGCAGTCCATAAATTTCAGATGCATTTGTTGTTATGGCAACAGAAGAACTTGAACTATAGTAGAATTATCCATGATATGTGGACTAATAACTTTAAATTTTTAAATATTTGATTTTAGATTTTATTCTCTAAAAATGTGTCCATGTCAAATTGTGAATTTTTTAGTAGATATGATCTTTTATGAATCATACCTATTGACAATAACATGGATCTGTCATTGGAGTTTAATTTGATAGTTTCCTAACAGTCATTACAACATGTAATAATTTATTTATTAAATATTTTAAATATAATATTTTAAAAATTTTTAAATTATTTTAATAAATTTAAATAATTTTTTATTTTTTATTAAATTTAATTAAGTCTTATATTTTTAATTTTGATCAAATAGAATCTTATAATTAACAATTGATTAATTATCATTTATCAGAATAACATATATATTATTTTATACTCATATAACATTAACATAATAAAAAATATTATATGATTATATTCTTATATTAACACGTCATTCTCTAATATAATATGTTAATATCACGTAATATAAAAAAATAAATATTATTTTAAATTAAAAATGATTAATTGATAATTATTTATAAGTATTTATTTGGTTTAAAAATAAAAATATAAAAACTTGATCTAACATAATAAAAGATTTAAAATTTATTTAAAATTTTTAAAATAATTCAAAAATTATTTTAACTATTATGTTCTTATTTTATTTTACTATTTTAATCTCCAATAGATTAACACGTGTGTTAAAACCAAGTGCCAAAGTTTATTAGTTATCCAAGGGTTTAGAATCTCCCGGAAATTTCTACTCTGTCTGCTTTGTGAGACTACATTATATCAAAGCATTAGCATATCTTGAGAATTTATACTTATGAACTTACTTTTAGAAAAGAGTAATTAAAATCCAATATATATTAAAAGTTTAACCAAATAACTATATAAAATTAAATTAAATTAATAAATATGTACTGGAATTGTATCTTGTATAAAATTTGAGAAAAAAGAGAGGAAAAAGGAAAATCTCTCTCTTAATAATTCTTTGGTTCCTAATAGTGTCATATTCCGGTCACCTTTATTTCCCTTTATATATACCCCACTCTCCCTCTCCTCTTTGCCATTAAAATCTCTTTTTTCTTTTTCTATCTTTCTTTCTTCCTCAAAAGTGCCAAAATTCCATACAAAAAAAAAAAAAAAAAAACTATAAGAGCACATCACCTAGTAATGATATATGGTACTATCCTCACAATGAACTCGTGTTAGGCATGAACTCATATAGCAAACCTGCCTGATCTTCTTCCTCCCCAACACTTTTGTTTCCCTATTGGCTATTGTCCTTCCTGTTACAACCAGCCTTTTTCTTACTTACTATTTCCTACTTAGTGTGTTTTGGTTTTGGGATTTTTTTTTTGCTCTTTTAATTTTGAGGGTTAACATGAATAGAGCATTGCCAGAGATGTTACAATGTTCGGACATGACAGCGCTCGAGAGACAAAGGGCTCGCTTGAAATGGCAACAGGAACAGCTTCAGCAACAACAACTACAACAACAAGAACAACAGCAAAGTTATTTCAGTGAGTTAAGTGGGGTGTTTTCGAGCCAAGCCAGCCATGTAGAAGGCTTTCAGAGTGGTTTGATGAGCGGTGATTCGGTGCTAGGTGACATGGTGATGACTCGGCAACTGAAGCCTGACCCTGGTTTGGAGACTGCCTGGCCTGAGTTGGTGAAGGTTGACATACCTGGCATGGGGTTTGGGCCATGTGGGTACGGTAATGGGCCGAGTTTTGATATGAATTACGCCATTTCAAGGACTTCTAGCTGCTCGCCAGCTGTGGCGGCGGCTGTAGCAGGGGAGGTGGTGGAGGTCAAGGGTAAGGAGTTAGTTGTCTCTGAGAAGATGGGTTCAGCCGTCGGAAGAGAAAGCTTCAAGAAGAGGAAAGTTGATAAGTTGCAAAACGTAAAGGTCTGTGTCGTGTCTTTTCTTTATTTATTACTCTATTATTATTAAAACTATTCTTTATCGTTTTCCCGGAGGCCCAAACTAGCTAGATATGTTCTCTACTCTTCTTGTGGGGGATTTCTTTCCTTTATCATAGAGTTCTTTTTTATGAACAAAATGTAAATTTACGGTTCTTGGTTGCTCTCTGTTTTGAGTTCGTGTCTTCTGTCTAAGAACCAATTTTTAACAAGAAACCAAGAGCATAATTTCGAAGCGTGTTTGGGTAGGTTTCGCTGAGATTATTGAGAGGAGTTTCTCTTTTGAACATGTCTAGGTTGTTGCGGAAGATGGCTCCAAGAGGATAAAGGCGTGTGCAGAAGAGGAAGAGTCAAAAATTACAGGGCCAAATACCAACAAAAGCAGCAGCAACAACAATAACAATAAGAAGGAATCATCGACTGATACTTCCAAGGAGAATTCGAAGGTTTCTGAGGTTCAAAAGCCTGATTATATCCACGTCCGGGCACGTCGTGGCCAAGCCACTGATAGCCACAGCTTAGCTGAGAGAGTGAGTAGGAATATGTATATTTTTCCATTCTTTAGCAACTTTCTGAGGCCGTGCTCAAAGTGTGTTCTGATTTATCAGGTCACTTCCATCACAGAATCATGTTTAATTTGTTTGATTTATGTTTTTATTATGTAGGTGAGAAGGGAAAAAATCAGTGAAAGAATGAAGTATCTGCAAGATTTAGTTCCGGGGTGCAACAAAATCACAGGAAAAGCAGGAATGCTTGATGAAATAATCAATTATGTCCAATCTCTTCAACGGCAAGTAGAGGTAAAAAAGACCTGAAAGTTCTTCATTTTCTCAATATATATGTACACCCACAATCTTAATTGTGTCTTCTATGCTTATAATCCGCAGTTCCTTTCTATGAAACTAGCTGCTGTATATCCAAGGCTTGACTTCAACATTGAAAATCTTTTTGCCAAAGAGGTAAGGCGAAATTCGTTAGATAATAAATCAGATATTTTGCAGAACGACCTTTTTCTTTTTTGACCTTTTCTGTTACTATTACTAATGCTGGAACTGTTTTTTCCCCAACAGGTGTTTCCCTCTTGTACGACTAATTTTCCAACGGTTGGGATGTCATCAGAAATGGCTAACCCTCCTCATCTTCAGTTCAATCCGGTACAACATGTAGTTTCTTGTTGCGGGTTGGAAATGGGAATGAACACTCCTGATATGGCACTTCGAAGAACCATCAGTGCCCCTGTATCAATCCCTGATGCATCATTTCTCGACTCATCCTGTTTCCCCGTAATTTTCTCTGCTCCTTTTCACTCTTGCGCTTTACCCTCTCTTCTACAGTATTCACTATGTTTCTCACTATAGATCACGCATTGCAATGCAGCAAATTCAACCCTCTGCAACATGGGATGTTGAATTGCAAAATCTTTACAATGTGGCATTTGACCAAGGACGATCAACATCATTTCCGTCTCAGCCATTCACAGGTACATAAAGCTAACACGTCTTTGTTAATGTTCTCTTTCTTGTTTTGATTATTTTTCAAGCCAGAAACATGAAGCAAAGTGGGTTTAACTACTGCTGATAGAGACATATGAGAACCCCACAGTTGTTAAATGAATTTGCAAAGGAAGAGCGGTGTCCTATATATGATTTAAATGAAGAAAGTTACTTTAAAGGAAGCTTTCTATCATTTTCTCTCTACAATGATCACAACCATAGATTTTTGTTCAATGAGCACTATGTTCCCTTGGATTATTCTTTTAGATAGAGTAAGCAACATTTTGACCTACTAATGTGCATACACTGTACCCCAAAGACTTGAAAAGCAAAACTGGGGCCCTTAGTTAAGCTAAACCTACAATTAGAACTATCAAATCATCTTTAACGAAAAAACGACGGCTCCTTTAATTGTCTTAGACAAAGGAGAAACCATAGGACTGTGTATTCCCATTTTTGCTGTTGAATGCTTATAAGGATTGAACTGGCAACCACGAAAAGTTGGAGTAGGTCCTCTTGTTATATCTGTCCTTCGACAATTTCAGGGCGGCTGCTGTCATTTTTCTATCACCAGAAGTGTAATACCTTTGCTGATCTTACATATTGAATCTAACTGTGCTTAATTTGATCTATGCAGGTTCCATTGAAGCTAGCAATCTAAAGATGGAGATGTGAATCAGAATGTCAGTCCTGATTTATTGACGATTGAGTTAATTCCAGATGTCTTTGATCCTGATTCTTTTTTCCTTCTTTAACTACATTTGGTATATATATATATTTGTATGTACACTGGAAAATAGTATGAATAAAAGCAATACTAATTAACTTCAAACTTTCTCTCTTGTTCAAATTTTATATTTATAATCACAACATAATCGATTCCAATTGCAATGAAAGGTTGATGGGATGGAGGAGGGGACCAAAAATTTGGGGTGTCAACATAGCCCAAGAACAGGTGGGGTAAAGGAGGTTGATATGGATAAATGCAAGGAAAGATCAGTCTTTCCAATTTACCTCATTGAAACAATCACACATTTATCTGCACATTCACTGCCCCACTTTCTAGCGGTCAAAGACATCTAGTTCAATAACTGCATAAACGAAAGTGTGCAAGAAGCACCACAAAAAATTTTGTAATGTTGAGGGAATGCATAGACTAATCCAGTGGCACAAGCTGTTCCTCTGTTGGATGAACCTGAGTGACAACTTGAAGCACTCCAGCATGGACATAGGACATGGAACCTACCAGTGGACCATCTTCGGCTCCCTTTTGAGACAGAATAATAAAATTTTGATTGAGACACTGATAATTAAACCATATAATGAGGAATAAGGAGCGATAATTGGTAGCACAGACACGCAGAGGGATGTCAGTGAAAGGGCAACCATTCCTTAGTTAATTCAGTTCCTTGGAATGGTTTCCAGGACTCCAAATTATATCGAATATTACCTTCTTTTTTTAGAGAAAATTGAATCAGTCTTGAATCATTCCACATAGATTATTCTCTCTGATTCATCCTGAGAAGACGTAAGGAATCTGTCAACTACAAATTGTATGTAATGCTTGGATGCAGGAACTCTGGTGTTAACTGCAATACAGGGAGAGAATAATCCAACTATTCCCAGATTCAACATGATTTTTTACTTCCATGCATGTAAGAGCCAGATGGAAACTGGAGAAGAGAACTGGGTCTTTTCTAGTCAACGTACCTGCTCTCATTAATTAAGACGTGTACGGTTTGGCCTTTATGAACATTGATAAATAAGGATGCTTGCTGGTGGAGTTATTAAAGGAAATACTTAATTTATATAACTTTAGCATTTGTTTTATAGTTTTGCCGTGGATGGATATTTGCATTTGTCTATTATTTAACATAAAAGTGACGATGTACCTATGATTACCAAAGCTATACCGGCTTTACTAAAACAGTGCATAACCTCAAAAGGATTGAAACTAAAGTTTGATGCATCTGATATCAACATGGATAAATCTGGACAAGAATGTTATACAACTGTAGAGGTGCATTAACTGCCCGTGTGGGTGGAGGAACTTGTCAACATGGCGAAAAGAATCTAAACTCCCAGAGCTCCCTGTTTTCCAGATTATTTCCAAGGACTCATTATCTGTATGCTATTTCCTTGGGCGCTTCTTGGTTTTGGTTCTACAACACTAGCTGGGCAGGGAATAAGGACAGTCCTGTGTTCACACCACGGCCAAAAATTGGCTGCAATTTTCCTGTTAGGTTGTCGTTGGCTACTGGTGACTTGGGAGGTTGTGATCCAATTTTAAATTACTCTTTTGCCATAGGATGTAACTTGATTTCAGATTAGTCATAATTCTAAAATTATGGACCTGAATTTCCTACAAGGCAAAAGCTGAACGACTAGGAAATGTTTCTATCTGCGGATAGTTTTTAACCGATACTCGAAAGTCGAAAAACTACTAGTGTTTTAATGGGGAAGAAAGGGGCTTTTCAGTGTAGGTTGCGGCTCTGGCAGGGACCACTGAAGGTTGCCTGCACCTTCATTGCATTTACTTGTTCTTGGAGTCACAAGAGCCTCGGCTTTCCTTCATTTTCAAGCCATAAGTAATAGTGAAAGGAGTGGACCTGGCCTCATCCACAGGCAAGATCTCTTTGATTCTCTTTGTTTTGTGTTGATGGTGAAAGATGATATTGCCTTTTCCCTTTCTTGGGCCCATTTCGTTTCTGTGATTTTTTTTTTCTCTCTCTTTTCTAAACCGTTCAAGTTTCTCCCTCTACCTTTCACAAACCGCAATTCCAAGGAACAAAAGGGCAAAAATCCCACAAAGATTCTCTTGGGTATGTGGGTACTTCAGTACAATACATTAGAATTCGTTTGGAGCATGTAAAAGCCCAGTGCGTGTGTCTTGACCTTGAGCAAGAATCCTGAGAAACAGCCAGCAACCATTACTCCACTTCCTGCCAGGATGCTATAGACAGGCTTACATACTTGAATACTAGAATATAGTAATTGGTATAAAAACAGGAACCAGGCCAGTTCAAATGAAAATATTCATTTTCTATGCTGATTTTTTTTAATGGAATATTAATGGTAGGACCAAGACACACCAAACCACAAATTGTGTTCACAATAAGTTGCTCAAAGTCTGGGACCTATATAAAATAATTAAAGCCTCAGTCCAGACAAGTTTCATATATAATTGAAGCTCTTGTGAAAGTGATGTTTCTGTAAATCATATTGAAGCTGCTTAAACCGGAGAAGAGAGCTGCAGTTTCAGACATTCCCGGGTAGTTCGCCCGTTTGCACCTGGGTTGGTAGAGGCCCAGTAAAGTCATTCAAGGGCTTTTCACGCAACACCAATACAAGGCCCGGTGAAATGAATACTTAAAATGAACTTCAAAGATCTATTGGACCCATCAGATGGGTAAACGACGATGATTTAGGTCTCCATTGCAGAAAGATCAATTTTCTGTACAGTGGAGGAAGGAAAGTTTGGGGTGAAAACTAGTCCCACATACTGAGGGATGCGGATAGAGAAGTTTTGACATTGGAAACTTGTATAAAGGAATTCTCACCCCATCAGTGGATTATGGAACTGATTTCTGAGAGCTAGACTACTCACAGATAAAAATTTGGACTAATCACAGACATTGTAGCAAAGCAGCAGCTTAGCATCCATTGATTTGTTAAGACCGCAACTCCGTTGCATCCAAAAATTGGCTACCCATGGAAAAAATCATGCTTGTCTTGTGGATTCTGAAAGGATCACATCTACAGCTATGAACTGCCTCTTTGCTTGTTTAGATAGCACTTCTGCTACACACTTTCATGCTGTCTTTTAGGATGACCAAAATCCAGCAATTATAGAAGAAAATATTACATGCATCAAGTTCATTTCGAATCAAGTCATTCACATACATTAGGATTTCAGCTAATCAAGCTAATCAGATAAGAAACAATAAATTACACGCAACAAATTGTATGGTAAAATTATACAGGACCATCACACACAAACAAACAAATCTGATGACTATCAGCTTTTAACACACAAATCTGATGAGTATTAGTTTTTCACGTTTGCTGATTCCACTATATCAGTGATTCATCTCCAGCTTCTGCCAAGTTAAGGAAAAAACAGAAAACTGTGTGAATCATTCCAATGGATAAAGTAAACGAAATAATATGGAAGGATTCTATCAATTAGAGAAACAGTAGTACCTTTCCCAGGAACGATTATGACAGGAGCAGATTTACAATTGTGGAAGCAATACTCGCTCACACTTCCCTGAAGTACACTGCAAATTAAAAGTAGTATAAATATGAAGAGAGATGAGCAAGGAAACGAGGGGGGTTATTTTGTAGAATGGCAAAGTAACACAAGCACAAGCATCCACATAGAAAGATGTAGCATGTAGGAAAGGGGAAAGCAAACCTTTGTATTAAGCTTCGGCCACGGGTTCCCATAACCACTGCTGCTGGCTTCAATCTTTCTGCTTCCTTGCAAATAACCTTACCTGCATCCCCCTCCACAATTCGAGCTGTAGTCTTCACCTAATTCCAGAACAATTTACTGTTATTGAAACCAAACACTGAATGATTGTTGACCATTGTCAAACCAAAAAAAGAAAAAAAAAGGGGAAAGATTGTTGACCCTCTAAGCTCCACTGGAGTTGAAGTGGACATGCAAAGGTAGGGTTGACTATAAACCACCACCCTGAGGTTTGAGTCAATTATCCAATTGCATCCTAAACTTGTTGTGCATTGATGCTGAAACTAATCGATGATTGCACTTTAATTAGCATGTTCCTTAAAAATTCAATTTTTCTGTTCATATTGATCAACATATACTTTTAAATTGTTCAATTTCTTTCAATAATTGAAATGTGGATTTATATTATTTAATATATTTTTTATTTAAATCAGATTAAGCTAATTTGATTTTAATAAAGAGACAATATTATAAAGCATATATGACCTAATAAAGTGGGTTTGATTCCAATATTGAACTTGGTGACGTTTGATATAAGAGAAGTGAGAGCACATTCATTGCAATGTGTCCAATTAAATTATATTACAGTGTTTATTTTGTAACAGACCACTGCAATGTAAGATTGCAATGCAAGCACATTACAGCCAAGGGATGTAATGTGATTACAGTCCAAAATCAATGCAATCATATTACATTGCACTCAGCAGTATTTTTAAAAACATTTTTACCTTTCAACTTTATTATTTTATTAAAAATATTTTAAAATGTTATAATTAAATAAAAATTATTAAAACAAAATATATAATATAAGAATAAAAAATTAAAATAAAATAAAATATAAAAAATTAAAATTTATATAATATAGGTAAAATAAATTAAAATAAAATATATAATATAAAAATTATATTAAAAAAATAAAAATAAAATATATAAGATTATAATAATAAATAAAAATAAAATATATGACATTAAAAATATATTTAAGAGATGATATTATATAAAAATTAATAATAAAATATAAATATATTAAATTTATATTTTAATAATTAAGGGTAATTTTGAAAATTAACATTACATTCTCACTAAAGTACTTGTAAACCAAACGCTGTAATCTTATTTTTTCTGCATTTTAATCATTATTTTACTTGTATACCAAACACTGTAATGTTATTTTTCCTACAATGGACATTGCTAACCTTAAATCTTATGATAGGTAAAATTAGCTCTCCCATTCGGTTTGCAAAATACATTAAGAATCTCATTCATTTGAAAGTAATAAATTAAGGAAGAGGAGGATCCCAGTGCATTGAATCCTAGCACTTAAATGATTAGTATTCTTTCAGTTGTCAAATTATAAATCAGAATTCTAAATTACTACTATGATAAATCTTGAGCCAAGTGTAAATTATCAGACATAAAGCTTAACATATATAACTATAACCATGGAATACCTTAATCTTTGACAGAGTGCTTCAAAGAAAATTTGCATATTGAAAATGGACCGACATCGAATAAAAAAATAACAATAAGAGATCAAAATATATCAATTTAAAAGTTAAAGATGCAAAGAGAAAACCAATTCATAGTTTAAAAATTGGGATGGTGATGGTTATTGATCTATATTCAAACTTCCCTATATATGCCACATTACAAGTTTTAGAAATGTGTGTCCAAAGAACAAGGAAGAAGTTTTAGAAATGGAATTAATCAACCTACATTTTACATTATGAACCTATAAATACGTAAAGATTACATTTATCTTTACATAAACTTAGTTACCCTTTTTTTTCCCCTTAGAAAATTAAGTAATCTGCTGATCACAAGCGATGTACTCATCTCTTGGAATCATAGACAGAGAATGGAATGCATCTAAGATGAGGCTATGTTAAAATGTTCACACAGAAGGCAAATATATTCCCTTGCTGGACAAGGCATACAACCTCGAAGATTTTGCCATAGGATTTCACCTCTTTATGCAAACATAAAACAGAACAAGGATTAGAAAAAAGAAAGTACTAACCATGGCAATCTCAAACGCCTCCACAGCTAACTTCTCCATAAGTCCTTGGCTGATCTCATAAACAATCTCGTTTCTGACGCCTATTAAAAGAAAACCCAGAAAATAATTTTGAGAAACAACTTATAGAATAATCTCATTGTTGATTATTTTCCAATAAATAACCACGAAATATTTTGCTTACTGGAAACAGCATGAACAAGATGGATGGTATCAGCAAGCCTGACGAGGTGAATAAGCACCCAATCAAAGGCGTGCTTGCTGTTGGGACCATGATCAACGGCTATTACTATATCTCTGCCTCTCCTTCTTTCCCCTGACTCCCTCTCCAACCCTGGCTCTGGAACTATTGGGATCAACGTTGGCAACTTTACTTCTCTGTAACTGTACTCTTCATCTTCCAAAACCGTATCCATTAAGTTGATTGATTCCAAAATGATTTCCGCAAGAAAAGAAAAAAGGACTTCGTTTCTGAGTTCTGGTGTTCTAAGCTTTGGTTTATGTCTTGTTTTCGGAGGTTGGTTTTGGTTCCGATGGGTTGGAAATTGGGTGATATATGCGACCAAACCTTTTGATTAGTAGGATTTTGGTGTCGCCGCCAGACAAAGTTACGTGTTTGAACTTTTAACTGGGTCGTCGTCTCGAAAAGTCATAGACTCATGGGATTCACATGAGTAATTCCTCGTTGCATGGGGCAGCCCATTTTCTGCGGTTTTAACTATCCATTAGGCAAATCAAATCGGGTCTCGTTAATGGGCTCGAGCAAACAGGCTTGCTAAAATAATTATATTAAATATTTAATATTTATAAGAATAAAATTATAAAATTTTGAAGCAAAAATAAAGATAAAATTATAAAATTTTTTAAAAAGTAAAAAAAATTATAAAATTTTATAATTTTTGAAAAACTTATTAACCCCTTTCTCTCTATCTGAAATTATAAAAGATATATTTTTTTCAAAATATATTTACCTTTAATTTCCCCATTCCCAAGGAAATGTAGTTTCCTTTCATCCATTATATTTACATGTATATTTTAGAAATGTAGATTCATAGCCGATAATGTAATTGTTTTATTACATTGCTGGACCGCTACTACACGATTGGTGGTGGCTACAATGGCTAAAATTTGGCCGTGCCAAACTATTAATCAATATCATCATATTCAAAGGTTTTTTTAAAAAAAATTTAGAGAAGAAATTCGATTTATTTTTTAAATAAAAGATCATATATTAATTAATAAATTAAATATTTAAATAAAATATTATACATCAACTAATAAATCAAATATTCAAATATTATTTTATTTAAAATTTAAAAATTAACTATCAATGTCATTATGTTTTACATTTCATGCATAATAAAAACCTGGTGTTTCTTCTTGTGGCACAAATATTTATTAACTTTAAATAATTATTTAAATGGATAGAATTTGACTAATTCGATTTAATTTGATTGTTTTAGTGTTAATCAATTAGGAAGGATAATTTATTTTATAATTTCAAATCAAAAACCCAATCACTAATATTATATATTTTTTATATACATATATTATTAATTTTTTTTAATATAAAAAAATAAATTTAAAACATAGAGACTTCATCAATAAAATATTATTGGAATATTGAACAAAAACTTTTAGATATATTTTATATAGAAAAAGTATTACTAATATTATAAATAATTAAAACTGATAGAATTTATCAATATAATAAATTTCAACCACGCTCAATTTTAAAATATATTGGATTAAGTTTAATTATTTTTATAAAATTTCGTTGATCAAATTTCTGGAGTTTTGAAATCGCAATGCTTTTGCTTCAAGACGCAAAACAGCTGGTCCTGGTTACTCTCTTCAACTGTAAGCCTAGCTACTGCAGCAATGGGCTCGAGCTTTCACGTCCGATCGGCTGGCTCAACCCATTGGCCTCTAATTCATGTAGGAAATCTGCAAAACTTATCTCACATACTTTCCAACCGATCCCCAATGTTTCAGTTCTAATAATAATTTATGAATCGCATAATTCCTTAATGCTTCAACACTTAATCCCCATTGAAACCGAAAAATCAGAATTTGCAGAAGATTAACAAAATGGAATCCTCAGTGACATTTCAACACAAGTTTTGAAGCCAAAACAATGTTTGTAGTTTCCCACAAAGTATAGCAAATAAAAATGATTTCTTTCTCACAAAGGAGGGAAAGGGGGAAAAACCAGAAGAACAAAAAAAAAAAAGAAAAAGAAAGAGAAGACGCTCAGAAGATGTTTAAGAATGGATGAAAAAGTTCATCCTCATGTTACGAATCAGATTAACGAGATTTAATTTCTATAATCATCATCGCACCTTCTCTTTCTACATTAAATCGTCAAAATAAGCAAAATACAAAGGCAGAAAACATGGAAAATGATAAAGATAAAGGCTAGGGTTTTTTATTTTGGCAGATGAAGGGAAGAAGAGATCTGGTTCTGAAGCCGAACCAGGTTCGCAGTTAGGGTTTCAGAACTTGGCTATTATTTATGGTAGGTGTCTTGACTCTAATTATGAAAATGGCAATGAAAAGTACTCCGGGTTTTAGCTGGGCCGTGGAAACGAAGCCGGGCTCGATTCAGATGAGGGCGTAGCCCACAATCAGGATAATCCAAGTGAGGCCCAGAACTTTCAAAATTTAATTAGGCTCAGTTAGTTGGCCCAATCAGTTTTTGGTGTAGGGACCGATTCTGTTCAACCATTATAGTTTTTTGTTTTTGATTTATGAAGTGAACAAAATTCAAAGTTGATTCCTTAATAAAAATCTGCATTTATTATTGAATTAAATATTAGAATATATGAATAATTATGATATTATTAAATTATTCATATCGTAATTTAATGATATCAGAATCTCACATAATAATTCTATTAAATTAATATATAATCTGTATAACTGCCATAATTATATTACAAACTCCATTTGATAAGATTATATAATAAGGTCTCAAAGCTGAGCTGGATTCGACTCAGATAAGATTGTAGCTCACAATCAGCAGAATCTAGAGAGGCCCAAAACTTTCAAAAATTAATTGGACTCCATTAGTTGGTTCTATAATAATTTTTGTGTGTTTTTTTTTTACTTATTTAAGGAATGAGAAAGATTCGAAATTGATTTTTTTATTTAGAAACATGTAAGGATTAACTACTTAGGTGTACAAATAATTACTTGTTAGTTTGAGGAAAAGATTTAAGGAATAAAACAAGTATACCAACTTGTGATTACCACCAAGTAAAATATAATTGTCATGGTAGACCTTTTTTCCCCCCGGGTTTTAGGGCAGGAGCCTTTACCTAAATATTACTACTAGTTGAATTAATTTGTCCTTAGTTGCTTATCCGATGACTTTTTTCCAGTTCAAGTATACCAATCCTGTAGGGGATTAAATTAAAGTAATAAGCTAACACACATATTGTCAAACATGTCAACTTTCCATTTAACAGTTCAAAATTTTTAGCTGAATGGTTTTATAGAATTCTAACATTAGATTCTTTAATTGAAAATATGCATTTATTATTGAATTAAATGCTTAAATATACAAATAGTTATCATATTATTAAATTAATCTTATCGTAATATAATAATATCGTGATCTAATATAATTATAATGATTTATCTTATAATCTGTATAATTGCCATAATTACATAAGAAACTAGCTTTGAGAATACTATATAATGCGGCCCCCTTTGTTATTAATTAACCAGTCAAAATTGTGTAACTTTGCTTCATTATTCCTTTACAAGAAAATCATAGAGGTTGATTGAATTTTAATCTAGTTCCAGGCCCGCACACCCATCGAGACGAAGGAAGTCATCACATGTGCACATGGCAGGAATGAATATTTATAGCCATGCTAATATTGTTATCGTTTTATTTGAAGTTGTTTTTGCTTCTCTTATGGTTAACGCAGCTGCCAAAGCTCCCATAGATATGTCTACCGCCATTCTTTTGAGGGTCGATCAGGCTGGCCATGGGGACTTTAACAAGATACAAGATGCAATAGACGCTGTTCCATCTAATAACTCTGAACTCTACTTCATTTTGGTTAAGCCAGGGACATACAGGTAATGTGTGGGTGTAATGCTATGTTTAGAGCTAAATACTACAAATTGATGGCCTAATTAAGATGGTTTTTGCTTCTTTTTCTTTTCAGACTTTTTAACTCTTTGTTTTGTTTGAACTTTCATTGAGCAGGGAAAAGATTGTTGTGCCTGCTGATAAGCCATTTATAACATTGAGTGGCACTCGGGCCTCGAACACCATAATAACATGGAATGAGAGCGGGGGGATATTTGATTCTGCAGCGCTCACTGTATTGGCTTCTGACTTTGTTGGACAATATCTCACAATTCAGGTATCTATATATTGTGGCTTGTATGTATAAACAATTCCTGGAGCTGTTGCTAGTCTTATCACTTTCTTCTCTTTCTTTTTCATCTAACAATTCAGCCTATGATGCGCCTCTGAACAATACTAAAGCTTTGTGTGGGACTTCCTCCCATGTTCTGTGGTCACCAGTCTGAAATAAATAGGTTTTGTTTGTAGGGATGTAGGCCATTCAGGATGTTTGTCAAGGATGCAATTCTGAGACAAATTCAAATTTTAGTCAACATAAAAATTGATGTATATTCCCACCACAATTTAATTCCATTTCAGTCGAACAATCAATTGATTCTTTGTGTATTTTTGCTGGCTTTAGACTGAAACCTTTTGTCATAACCACCTTTATAGATACATGGATATGTGCAATTTGGATGACTGGACTTAATTTGCAATTGATATTACCCCTAAGCTCGCTGATTTACCTTCAAATTTTAATGAAGTGAATTTGTGGCTGTAGAACACATTTGGGACGGGTGGCAGGGCTGTTGCGATGAGGGTATCAGGAGACAGAGCTGCATTCTATGGATGCAGGATTCTCTCCTATCAAGATACTCTCCTGGATGATACCGGAAAGCATTATTTCAAAAATTGCTACATTGAAGGAGGCACAGATTTCATATGTGGAAATGCTTCCTCCCTTTATGAAGTGAGTGCTTTACATTGTCTAAAAGAGACAAATTTAAATGGCAAAATTTTAGCAGTCAAAATTTTCCAAGGATGACTAACAAGTTGATACGACTTTAATCTCCTTGTAGGGATGCCATTTGCATTCCCTTTCAACAAAAAGCGGATCTATCACTGCTCAACATAGGAATTCACCTTCAGAGAATACCGGCTTCATTTTCTTGGGTTGCAAGATCACTGGCATTGGTGCTGCTTTCCTTGGAAGGCCGTGGGGTGCTTTTTCTCGGGTAGTCTTTGCCCAAACCTACATGTCCAATGTGATAATCCCACAAGGATGGGATGACTGGCAAGACCCAAGAAAGCAAAGGTACATATACATATCAGCTAGTCTTGAAATTTAAAATTATCCATGTTTACTGGTTTTGTAACAATTTCTATTTTGCATGACAGGACTGCATATTATGGTGAATACAAGTGCTATGGACCTGGAGCTGATGCATCAAAGAGGGTTCAGTGGTCACACCGCCTATCACAAAATGAGGCTGCACCATTCTTGACTAAGGACATGATTGGAGGGACAGGTTGGCTTAGACCTGCACCAACCAATTTCAAAAGGCGCCCCGGTTCCATTGCCACAGTGGCTGATGAAAATAATTAGATACTGATTGATTGTTATTGCTTCAAATCTAGAAGAACACATTGATTTGATGTAGTAGTCCACAATAGACTAGTGACTTTTAGTAACATTCATGTACATATGACATACATGCACCCGTATGTTTATTCAATTAAAATAACTAAATAAGAGGGTTCTTCTTTTATTCCCAAGTGAGATATGGCTGGCTGTTGTCATGTGCTTAAAAAAACATTTTTGAACAACCCGAAGCAGCTGGAATCTGAAGTAAATCTTAACACTTTTCCTTAACGGTAAAGCTCACCAGCTCAGGGCGGTCGTGTTTGGTTTTAAGTAGCTCTCATGTTTATTTTCTTAGTATTTTATCAATAACAT